>NW_023270807.1:80483349-80583858 GCF_011800145.1 Mirounga leonina | reverse complement strand
GAAGGAAGGAAGGAAGGAAGGAAGGAAGGAAGGAAGGAAGGAAGGAAAGAAAGAAGAATCTCTGAAGAATTCCTGAAATAGAAATAGCAGCAGCTGTGGGAAGACTCTAAGGACCGTCCAACCACTACTCTCACACCTAGGACAGAGAGGCCCTGATCACACTCAGTTGCCTGCTAACCTACCTGAGAGGGAGGGAGAAGAGGTATGAATGATATTTTGTTCAGTTAGGCGATTGCCTGGGTGGCTCATCTCTCCCCAGAATTGAAAGATTCTTCAAGGAAGTGAATATAATATTTTATTTCTGCTTCATTATATATTGAAAAGGTGGAAGCATTTTTTTATTGTTTAATAGCTTTTAGTATCTTTTTAGACGGGAAGAAGAACCTTGGCAGCTAGTGACCTCATAAAACTAGTTTGTAGTCCAGGTACATTGCAGGCAGCACAGCTTACAGGTAAGAAGATGAGCTATGGAGTCCTGAGAAATTTAAATACTAGCCCTGCCAGTCATTGGCCATGAGATTTTGAGCAAATTACTAAACAGCTCAACCACATACTCAGGATCTAGAAAAAGGAGGTGTTTTGAAGTGAGATATTACGTTAGGATACCTTGTGAAATTTCTTCTACTTATTGTACTTGAGAAACAGTAGCTATCTAAAAAACTCATTTCAGAGGGTTATTTGTTGATACCTAAATAAGAGGTCAGGTAAGAAGGATCAAATTTCAGAGAATAAAAAGAGTTTTTTAAAAAGCAATTTTTTGGTTATAATTAGTGAGGAAAGTGCTTCTAATACTATCAGAAAAAAAATTTTAGGTCATACACTTTTGATCAAAATAGTCATGTAAATATTTAAGATTATTCACAAAAAATTCCTATGTTCTGTGATTTTGGAGTTTTTAAATAAACTTGGCCTGTTAAAAATACAATATTTCTTTCAAAAGCAGTTCCATTAAATAAATAGGAATAAATACAATAAGATTAAAAGTCTAAATCCGCAGGAGACAGGAAATGTACCTATAAGAAAAAAGTTTCTTCAATTTCCTTGAATTTACCTAAAGTACTCATATTTCTCAAGGACAAAGTTGCATTCTCTAGTGATTTATCTTTGTATATGAACCTGGAACATCCGTAAATGAAAAAAGTAATCTAGAGCCATGACTTGCTCTCAGTCAAATCTTGAGGTTGGCAATCCCAGGCCGAAATCATTGTCTGATAATCTCATTACTATTTCCTGCCATCAGAATAGAAAGAGCAGTTGAGTTACAACCGCAGCCCCAAATCCTATCACTGATGTTGCCACAGGAGAAAATTCCTCCATTGCCCAACTCAGTATCTGGTTTTTTTAGCCATACCAACAGGCAAAGGAGGAAGTGTGCTTTGAATCTGCTACTTAGGTGACGTATTTACCTACCTGAATGATGGAGTCAGTGGGAGAGGCAATCAGTGAAATTAAGAGGCACACATTCCTGCCTGGATTTGCCAGTCTGCTTATTCAATACCAAGAACCCTGATTTTTTGGTTCCTGTTTTTTACCATATCCAGACTTCTTTTTTTTTTTTTTAAAGATTTTATTTATTTATTTGAGACAGAATGAGAAAGACAGAGAGCACATGAGAGGGGGGAGGGTCAGAGGGAGGAGCAGACTCCCTGCAGAGCAGGGAGCCCAATGCGGGACTCGATCCCGGGACTCCAGGATCATGACCTGAGCCGAAGGCAGTCGCTTAACCAACTGAGCCACCCAGGCGCCCCCCATATCCAGACTTCTACCCCATATCTCACTCAAAGTGGTTGACTTTACCCTCAGATAGTGTCCATGATGGCTGATTTTATGCATCAACTTGACTGGGCCTCAGGGGGCCCAGATATTTAGTTAAACATCATTTTGGGTGTTTCTGTGAGGGTTTTCTTTTTTTTTTTTTTTGGAAATTTCCAGATCAGTTGACTGAGTAAAACATATTGCCCTCCATAATGTGGATGGGCCTCATCCAATCTGTTGAAGGTGTGAATAGAACAAAAGGCTGACCTTCCCTAAAGTAAGAGGGAATTCTCTTGGCTGATGGTCTTCAAATTGGAAGACAGGCTCCTCCTGGTTTTACCTATCTATATCTATCTACCTCTCTCTTTCTCTCTCTCTCTCTCCTATTGGGGCTGTTTCTCTGGAGAACTCTGACTAATACAGTATCATTCACAACTAAACACAAATCATTCTTACACCTTCACGTCTAGGTGTATAATAACCTCGAGATGTACACGTAGAGTGGCTTGATAATCTTCTAAATTATTCTGTGTGCTAATCCTGATCCTACTCGATCTTTTTCCTTAAGTATGTACCTACCATATAATGTGCCCATGGTCAAAATAATGAAGAAAATTTCTTTTCTTTTTTTTATATAGACAAATTGGTTGTATGTTTTATTTGTTGATTGGTTGGCTAGCTGTTTTGTTAGTATCAGTTGGTTAGCACAAGATTTTTTTTTTCCTCAAAATTTTGCCCCTTCTTCATAAGACACTTTTAATCTAATCATTCTAAAAGAGCTACACTTCATCATTAAAATACACAATGACTAATATTATTTAATAAGAAGATTGACCACCACTTTAAAAGAGGAATAAAAAGGCGTAAGTAAGGCCAAAAATCATTTACCATATTAAATAGAAATGACTTGGGATCCATTCTTACCTATCTTCAAATATTTTGCCAGCATATTTCAAGGTTGAGACATGTGCAGCCCACAAGTACTTCAACAGGTCTTCAAAGCTACTAGAAGGATACTGTAAATGCTGTAGCAGAGGAGAAATTTATTCATATTTGAGAAAATATAACAATTCCTCTCCTTACCATTTAATTTAATCCCATATATAATTTATAAATATTCCACATGAGAGGAGAATTTTGTTTCCAAGAACTGTGCAAGCTCTCAGTGACTGACACTCTGTAAAAGAGTATAGTAAATATCTATTATAAGTAATAATATTGAATGCACCTATAAGAAATGAGCTGCAACAATTTTCTCAAGAGTCAGTATTTTATACTGGCCAGGAGGATTTTGGCTTTGGTTTGTCATTTGCTTTCCTGCTACCATAGTAGAAATTACTACAAAAGTTTAAAATTAAGAAAAGGAGGAAATTTTTATTAGAATATTTAATTCAATCATATCTAAAGTAGTGAACTAATAATCTATAGAACTAGTAAATCTATCTTTTCACTGTGGACCTTAGCCCACGTCTATGTTTAGCCAATGTTTGTATTTTGCTCATTGAATATTTGGTTTTGATTACCACATAATTGTTTAGTTCTACTATATATGATCATTTATTAATTCAGTTGAAATAAGTTAATTGACTGTTCTAAAAACCAACTCCATAATTGTGTTTCTCCCAAGAGTTAACCCTCGGTTGCCATGCAGGTTCAATTAACCAGACTACTCTTTTTATTTAGTAAAATATCTTTTGTGCTCTCACATTATGTATAACTTATTTGAAATGAATGGATAGACTTTGTATTAATGCCATATTGGTTCAGAGGGTATTAATGGCACATAATGGCCTGCTGCAGTGTAATAATATAATTTGCATAACAATTTATATTTTTACACTTAGGAAAACATTATACGATACACACAAAAACCTAGACAAAAAGCATTATACAAAAAAGGAAATTCTCTTACCACCTCCTAAGAAAATAAATTATAAAACTTAAGAAAACAACCTGGTAAAAGGTATTCCACTTGCTCATTGGCTCAGGAAAGGATGACTGACAACTAGAAACATTAAGACAAAACTGTGTCTGATCCTTGGGTGGTGGCAAAAGCATGACTTGGTCTGATGATATCCCCATTATGCCAGAATCAACCGCAGCAAGGAAAGGTAATGCACATAGAAAGTAATTCATATCTGTAACAGCAAAATACTTATGATTACCACAAGCACTAACAAATGTGATAGAGAATATCTTTAAGTAATCTGTAAACCAGTAAGCAAAAATTACAGATCCAGAAACCTAAAAGTCACTAGCAAAAAAAAAAAAATTGAAAATCTCCCTAAGGATCATATACATAACTTTAATATGCTTTTTTTAATGACCCTACAATTATAAATAAACGTAGGTTCAAGCAGTTGTCTATAATATCTTAAATAAAAACTAATTTTAATATTTAATATTTAAATGAATTAATGAATTAACTTTTTTATTTCTTCTATTTTTATTTTTATTTATTATTTTTTTATTTCTCTCTAAATATAACCTATTCCAGCAGATTTAGACATTATAATTTAGATGGCTGATTCTCACTGGCGATGCAGAATATTTTTTATCATAGACACGCATTTATGAATGCAATTCTACGCCCCAGTGGAGCAGGCTGATACTCCAAACTACTAAATCAATTTGAGAATAAAGCCTGAATTCTACATCTATGGCCATGACTATTTGTGGGTCTTGAAAAGAACCAGTCTGTATTAGAAGTATTAGAAAAATATGTAAAGGTGTATGGGACATGTGTCACTCTAAGAAAGTGAAATTTAATATATTCTTGTCTCTAGTTATTGGGAAATATCTCTAAGAAATTGTGTGTAAATTTTATTACTAAAACACAAAATAGAATTAAAGAATTAGAAAATACCTTCTGATTATCTTAGTATTAAATATCTGGCTGAAGGCTTTGATTACGGATCGATAAAATGATTTGTGGTACACTACTCTGACATGTTTATGGTTTAAAAGTCAAACACATTTGGTCTGAGCAAAATGAGAAAAAGCCCTATTTACTTGCTCCCTCATTTCTCATCCTTCCTCATTCTGGAGACTCGCCCTCACTCGTGAGACCTCCCACCTGACTGCCACTGCTGGGCTTTCAGAGGCCATGGTCCTTTGCAGCTCCTAGTTTCAGTCCTTCCATGAAAAGCTAAAGATGTCCTAGGGAATCGTTATTGACATTATGGCTGTTAAATTCTAGAATGTGGCATAAAGGCCACAAGGTACATGATGAAATAGATTCCTTCTTACAAAGGAATAATATTGTTTTGTCTCTGTCCCTAAGATTTTAGGTTGAATACTTTCCTTGGGGATGGTTATTACCTATTTTGCCATTTAAATGAACCTACCAGCCCACCAACTGTCCACAGAGATACACAGAGGATCTCCAGATTCATAGCCACAGCCTTCCTTTTGTCTGGGATCAGCTAATCTTCCTAGAAGAGAGAAGGTGCAGGGATTATTTATTATATGCTAACATTAATTCTTGAATATCAATAAATATTTTGCTTTAATTTGGTCTCTTCTTCTTTCATTGATCCCCAACAACTCCCTCTCACTCAATCCCTCTCTCCCTTCCTTTTCTTGCCCCTTTCTTAAACACACACACACACACACACACACACACACACACACACACCCTACACTCAATCACATGTTTCTATGCCATCCTGTTTCCAGGTCCTGTCCTTTGGCTTAATTTCTAATATTATCAAATTAGAATAGAATTTTTCAGGTGGACTTAAACATTGGTATTTTTTTTAACTAGGCAATTATTTTCAATATGCAACCAAGACTGAGAAACACTGCTTTGGCTCATCCTTTTATTTCCTAGTAGATTTCATTTTTATTTCCCCAGTAAAATTTCATCCACATTTCAAGTCTCAGTTTAAATTCATTTTTTCCTGATTACTCCAGCTGACTCCACTCTGCCCTTTGTTTTGCACTTTTATCTTTTATCCAAGAGTTATTGTTAATTGTTTTCTATTTAATTTCTGCTATCTTTTTCTATTTCACTTGTGTTGTAAATTCTTTGATGGCAGGTAAACTGAAAGTACTTACTCACACCCCATCTCCTCACTGCTCTTAGTAAATGCTGGTCCCTTATCAGCTCATCAGTGGATGACTTTAGTCAGGCTTGACCCTGATGTGTGAATGCAACAAAAGTGTAAGAAGGGCATTTATCTACCAGCTCATTCAGACTCCATCTCTCTCCTGAGGTTGTCATGCCTCCCATAGTAGACTTCATGTTAGCGATTTCTCTTGGACCAGGGTTGTTTTGACCCCAAGGAATGTAAGAAAAATAGGAGTAGATTTGGGTCTCAGGACATTCCCTCACAAAGACGCATGACTTGTCAACCTCAGTAGCTCCTGGATATGACCACTGCTCAGACTTAAGATCAACCATAATCTTCTCTCTATAGTTTTTCCATTGGAATAGAACAAATCTCCTTATTGGTAGTATTATCAGTGTGGAGTAGGCAGAAGCACCACTCTCCTTCATGAGCTTCTTCTGTCAGCCAGAACAAAAATATCTTTTTAATTCATGAATCCTTGGCCCACAATGTATCTCCTAACTAAACATTAGAATGTATTTTCAAGAGGAATCAATCATTTGCAGAGAAACATCCTTATGAACAAGATGGCACTCCATGCCTATCAGCCCAATATCCATGTATAGGTAATCACAACTGGAACTTCAAAAAATTCAAGCTAATTTGACATCACCTTCTGTCTTTAATGTATATCCTTTTGACTGCTTTGTTCATCTGAGTGCTTAGAATGGCATCTAGCACCTAGCAGGAGTTCAGTAAATACTTGTAGTATGCTCAATAGATTTCAATAGATTTAATATGAAGTTTTTCTCTGTTTGGCAACTATGCCTTATGCCCCATTGTGGTTTCTAGTCAAAACAGAAGCACATAAAAGAAGGATTTATGGAGCAGAAGGAGAAGTAGAGAAATATGGTTATGAGGGGAAAAGAGGAAAAAGAAAAGGATCAATTTTCAAAAACATGGTATGGTATATACAGAGTCTTATTTCCCAATTACTACATGGTCATATTGGTAGATCATCAGGATGAAAACAAGAGTCATTCTTACCTGTTCTGTATTGCCAGCCATTCTGGAGAGGTAACCCCCATAAAATATTTTGTTCATTGTCTGCTCCAATGTTTTCAAAATAACTCGCTGTCTTGTTCACTAGGATTTTGTACATCCCCATTCTCTCAGGGTATACCCAGGGATCAATAATGTACTTTCCATTCTCTACCCTGTAGTCACTGAACTGACCAGCACTCTTCTTCCACAGCGGGGGATACAGATCTGAGAAATTAGATGCTCTGGCTAAAGAAGCAGAAAAGCAACCAACTAGTACACAGGTCCAAGGAGGAAGGAAAGCCATTGCACCAAAGCTGGGGGTTGAGATTGTGGCAAGGCTTTTATTGGGAAATGGAGGAAGAAGTCATGGTATTTGCTTATATCCCAGCATGTCAACACTTTTTGTTCTTTTCCCTGAAAAGAATAGAGTGAAGATGGGAAGGCCTTGCCAATGAAAATAGGGTGTCTCTCTTGCTAAATAATAAATGGATTTATTGATAATAAATTTATCAATATAGTTCGTTATTCACAGATAGTCCAAACAAGCTGTTGAAAATTTTATTGCTGAATGAATAAATATTCTAAACACTTTCAGAAAACTGCTATTAAGTTTACATTGTGTTTTTATGCCTATTAAATGAAATACACTCCTACACATATATCTTGACCTTATTCATCTAGAAATTTAAAGATATGGGCAGTTACCTATGTCTGCAGAAAACAGTTTACATAGCAAGCCTGAGAATGTTATAGTTTAAAAAACCAGCTTGCAAGGTTGGCACTTGACTGGTGTCTGTCTACTTGGCTCTCAAAGTTCCCAGTCAACAGTTAAATGACAAGTGATTCACTATACCTAGACTGTGCAAGTAATATGGTTTATGCTCAACACCTGCTTTCTTTGTAGAGTCTGGAACTTCCATATATGACCAGCCCCCAGTAAATAGCTTGGGTACTAACTCTTTAGTGGGCATCCCTGGGCAGAAACATAACACACATATTGCTGTCCTCCTGTTACTGGGGGAAAAGTGTGCTCTGTGTGACTTCTCATGGGAGGGAAAGAACATTTAGAAATCTACACATGCATTCCTCCAGACTCTGCCTGTGTCTTTTCCCCTTTCACTCAGCTGTGTGTTCTTACTACATCACCATAAAGAACCTTAGCCATGAGTATAATCATATGCTGAATCTTGTGAGTCTTCTAGAGCATGTTTAAACATAGGTCTCTGAATGAAAACCTTCAGATACCCACTAGTTATCTCTCACCAAAGGCTAAGAAAAAAATGTTTTAAACATTTATTTAGTATGTTTAGTGAATATAAAAACTTCTAGCCCCCATATTGAATCATGTATCTCTAGACCCTAGAGGAAAAGGCAAAGTCTAACAGGTTTTAATTTGGGGTGTATAAGTGTCAACAATATAAAAAAGAAATTCCTTGATATTATAATTTAATTAAAAAGGAATGGACTGTCTTGAAGTGCTGAGTTTTTTCCACACAGAGGCTATTGAACTAGCGTTTGGGGGATAACGTAAAGGAAATTGATATATTAGCTAACATATAAATAGTTGAATTTTGCAACTCCTTCTGTGTCAGAATCTAAAATATAGGTTAGGCTGACCTATAATATTATAGATAAGACTACTGTCAACAGAAACCTTCCAGGGTTTCCTAATCTACGTTATGATTACAAAATATATCACCAATGATATTGGGGTACTCCCTTACCATTGAAAAAAAAGCTTTAATGTGTTGCACACATAATATGACGGTTGATGTACCAGGATTTATAATAATGTGTCAATATATACTGAAAAAAAAAGAATGTTCCATTTAGTAGAAGTTTCTTTTTTTTTATGGCTGAAAATAATCATCATGTTTCACATACAGGCAATAATTCAAACAGAAGTGTCACATATTTCAGCATAAATATACAATCTATAGAACTCAGAATAATAATATAACAATGGTTAACTTTACTATGAATTATTTTCAGAAGCTTGAAGTGCACTTATGTACCCAATAGACCAAGCCAGTCTATGGGCAAAAACTCCTAGTTTTCTTTCATCCTTAGAATGTTAACTGGGAACATGGATAATCCAGAATTAAGGCTACAATTCCAGTATATCTTGCATAAGTAACCACATTACTAGGTGCCAGCCACTGGGACATGAATGGAAATCATGTCCATGTATCTCTTAAAAAAAAGGGAAGGCCACTTTCTCATCCCTTCCTCTATTCTGTGGCTTGGAATGTAGATGTGATGGCTACAATTCCATCTCGATGCTTATGGACAATAATACCATCTTGGGGGTAACAAAATGCAAAGCTGGAGATTGCATGAGTCCTAGAAGACTGTGCAACCACAAAATATAACTGAGTCCCTACATCTGGATTTGACTTGAGACAGAAACAACTTTCTATCTTACTTCTAGCACAGTTATTTGGGTTTCACCTGCACATAGTGAAAATAATGTCCTCACAAGTAAGCAGTACAAAAGTCTGATTATTAGCATCATCAGAAAACCCTGTTTCCCAGCAGGTCAAAAGTGAGGCTTGCTCTGGCATGGTCCACACTGACTATCCCTCAGCAGGATATAACTGCTTTACTCCTGTCATTTTATTTACCCAATGGTCTTCTGATCACTGATTTTGTTGATCCATAGATCAACTTCTGATCAAGTTGATCCATAGATCAACTTTCCAAACATATTAATATAAAGGGGAAGTGTTGAAAATTACTGTTTTTATTCTGGATCAAGAACAAGCATTCTGGATATCAAGAAAATATATTCCATCTTTATAAAAAATTAACATATGGATGTATATTATAAGACATATTTTTCTAGAACCAAATGCCAACATTAGCCATGTACTAAATTAATATATATAAATCAGTAATTTTAATATAAAAACACTTAGGAGCATAAAGGAATAAATATATTGGAGGAAAAGTTCCCATTTAAAATGTCAACAAAGGGACTGAAATATCTAGGAATAAATTTAAATGTGTTAGATAAATATGGGAAAAAAATCTTTAGACACACTCATGAGAGACACAAAATAAAACTGAACAAGTTTAAGTCATGCCATGTTCTTTTTTTTTTTTTAAAGATTTTATTTATTTATTTGAGAGAGAGAATGAGATAGAGAGCATGAGAGGGGGGAGGGTCAGAGAGAGAGGCAGACTCCCTGCTGAGCAGGGAGCCCGATGTGAGACTCGATCCCGGGACTCCAGGATCATGACCTGAGCCGAAGGCAGTCGCTTAACCAACTGAGCCACCCAGGCGCCCCCAAGTCATGCCATGTTCTTAAATGAAAAAACTCGACATTATCAAGATGCAAATTGATAAATTCAACACAATCACAATGAGAAATATTAACAGAATTTTTAGAAGTAGTACAGCTAAGTCTAAAGTCTCTAAAAAATAGTTGAGAAAATAAGAAAACTCTAAAAATAAGGGTAATAAGAATGAGAGGCAACTTCCCCTAACTGATATTAAAACTTAATGATTAAAGTAACACATGAGAGTCATCCACATCCAGAGTCCTCAGTGGGATACTGTAACCATATGCATATAAGCAGATAGATCATTGGACTAACAAAAAGAAAAAGGTTTTTTAAAACAAGACCCGACCCCAAAACAAATGAGCAATTTATAGGGAATTGTAGGGCTAAATCTGCACAGTCCTTATGGATGTTATGGGCATTGGATTCCTACATACAGTGGGAAAATAAGAATACATACTGAAGTAAGATATTTGTTAAAGATACTACAAGAAATAATAAAGTCAATAGAAGCAGCTAGATTTTCTAATCCAGAAAACTGTGAACAGCATATATAGATGTATTGAACCAGTCAAAGAGAAAATAATTAGAAGCTTCCAAGTAAGCCCCAAGTGAATGTTCAACTTATCATGGCATGCACTGCTAGGTACATACACCAATAGTCATTTCCTCTCTCTTTCTTAGTAAGGCAACAATAATGTTTTTAGTGCAGGACAGTCTTTTCGGGAATAAACGTTATGTTAGTTCCTCTCACTTACAGCAAGCTGTGGCTATGTGATTAAGCTTTGTCCAGTTGACTGCAAGTCAATATGTGATGTTGCAACTTTCAGGAAACCTTCTTAAATGACAGTTTGTCTTTTCTTATTCATTCCTTCTTCCTTCCGCTGGCTGGAGTAACTTGAGACTGACAAACCCTCTTAGATTATGAAGTAGCAAAAAGCGTGGAGGAACAAGAACATAGAAGAACCTAGGTTTCTGATATTCATGGCGCTCTAGACTACCCACCTCTGGACTACTGTTTCTAAAGAAGAAATGAAATTTTATCTTGTACAATACAACTTTTTTCGCAGGATTTGTTACTAATCTGAACTGACATTCTAATGATGTCTTTCAGTATCTCTCTGACTCTTCCCTTACCTGTAATGTAGACGTAGGGTTACCTACTCTTATATCCACTAATTATTACTGTTTCAAGTCGTTGGAAGTTTGTGATAACATAGAAAATTTGGATTCGATTATTGGATAGAAAATTTGTATTTAAATGTGAAGCACAAACAGGAAAACAACTCAATCTGTATTTGTGTTTGAAACACATGTGTACGTACAATAACTCAAACTCCAAAAGATCCACGTGAGATGAACACTAATATCTACTTCATAATAGGGACATTGAGGCTTATCAGGATTAAAGCACTTACCCAGAGTCACTCAGGATGCAAATGGGAAAGCCTGATCCCAGGTCTGCCTGGTCAGAGCCAAGGCTTTTCTAGGCTATACTATATCGTGCCACCAAATAATAAATCAGATTATAGGGAAAAAATTATTTAAGAATGAAATTATGCTTAAACAACTCCAGCATTTTATTCATATCAAGGCATTTGTCAAGATTCTTTGCCTATAATTCTGATTGAAAGTATTAAATGACAAATGTTTGTGGAAACTGCCAGAAAATTAAAGCCAGAAGACATGTGTCCTCGTTTCAAACTTGCACTAGCAGTGTGAACTTGGGGACTCTGATTCCAAATTTTTTTCTGCAAAACAAGGATAATAAAACCATTTTCTACTTCTGCAAGTCATTGGGAAACATGGATGAGAGAGGATGTAGACAAAAGGAGTAAGAGTATAAATCCATTCAAAAATAAAATCATAAAGCCATTTTTATTAGAATTAAACACCATCTGAGGACATGTTTGACCCACCTCCATATTCTAAGTATGTACCTTGACTTACGCATGATTTGATCATATTCTTGAATTGCTTTGATGCTTCCATCCTTCTATTCCCTGTTTGGTCAGACAGTAGAAACATTTAAAGGTTCTTTTTGTAGATAAAGCACATGGTTTCATGTCATAGTAATCAATAAAATTTCTTAAATTGCCAAAAAGAGAACATAAGGTCGACTTTTTAAAAATAAAATATCCCCAAATACTTACCTGACCTATACTTAAGAGCATATGAAAGATATTTTATGTTGCTATTTTTAATCACATACGATACATTTATACAAGCGTGCTAGTACAGCAGCTAGGTCAGTTTTTCCTGCTTCAATATTCCTTGGATATACTTTGTCTGAAATGGGCTTTTATTAACTCCTATGTAAAATTATCTTTATTCCTTCCATTATGGCATGAAATATAAAGGGAAAAAAGGAAAAACGAAAACGAACAACCAAACATAAAACACCAAAACCGCATCTTCATTGGAACAAAGGCATGGATGTATTTGAAAATTATAGACTATAAACATATTTAAAGTAAAGATGTACCTGAATGCATTGACTGGTGCAGGGTAAACTTTCTGTAAGATCTGGAGCCTCAACAGGGGACTATCACTAGACATCCAGTATGAAATCCTAAAAGAAAAAAGAAGAAAATACAAAATAATCATATTGACATGATTCTTATTATCTAACTCTTACTCCTTGATAGAAGGCACTGTCCCCATGATTCCCATCAGCTTTCTACAAGTCTTATTGGTTATCTCTTTAAATTTTTCCCTTTTCTATCACTGACCTTACCTTATATTCTTGACAACTGAATTCTGAGTTATCACTCCATTCCTGGAACACTGACAAGCTGGGGTACTGTTGCCCCTAATCCTTTGTCCTCCTGATCCAATCCATCTTACGCAGTGCATTCTGAATAAGTCTCAGCACTGTCTTGATATTGTTATGACAACTCAAAACATTACTTTAAACCCTACTGTCCACTTGACCAAGTCAAGACTATAGCAGTTTGCTTACCTGTGAGCTTTACAACCTTGCCCAGCTATCCTCTGTATCATAGAAACAACACATTCATTGTTTCTTTGAATAAGCTATTTTGCTCTTTTCACTCTCTGTCTGATTATGTCTTTCCCCTTCTCATCTCCACTTAACACTATCATACTTTGGGGGCGCCTGGGTGGCTCAGTCGTTAAGCGTCTGCCTTCGGCTCAGGTCATGATCCCAGGGTCCTGGGATCGAGCCCCACATCGGGTTCCCTGCTTGGCAGGAAGCCCACTTCTCCCTCTCCCACTCCCCCTGCTTGTGTTCCCTCTCTTGCTGTCAAATAAATAAATAAAATCTTTAAAAAAAACAAAAACAAAACACTATCATACTTTCTATGTCAGTTCAAGTTCTGCCCCTCACAAATTTTCTGTGATTTAGCACATTGCACACGGTAGATAATCCTTTCAATGTACTTAATTTCATTTATCTTTAGCAAATGAGATGTATTCTGAATAGGCCAGTGTAAGGAGAAGCAGGAATAGAAAGAGGAGCTTGGTTACTCTGAAGAATAATGGACAATGTACTGTATATTTTTTTCTCAGGATACTTTCAGGAGTTTCTCTTTGTCTTTTGTTTTCAGCAGCTCGAATGAAATATACTAATTATTTGTTTAAGAATCCTGTTTGGTGTTTTCTGTGATCCATGGGCTTGCAGTTTTATGTTTGTCATTAATTCCAGAAAATTTTTAGCAATTAATACTTCAGATATTTCTTTCACCCCATTCTGTTTTCTCTGTTCTGTTTTTCCCCTACTCTATCTTTTGTTCATTTCAGTTTTGGTAATTTCTATTCACCTATTTTCAAGTTCACCAATTTTTGTTGCCTTAGCGAAGTGTCTTGAACCTGTCATAGGCATTCTTCATCTCTGTTACTGTTCTGATTTTTAACATTTCCATTTATTTATCTCTTTACTGAAATTACCTGTATGAGCTTATATGTTGACCACCTCTTCTAGAGACTTTAACATATTAACCTACATATTTAAAAGCCTTTTGAGATGGTTTAAACATCCAGGACATTTCTGAATCTGGTGCTAGTTTCTTTGTAGCTTTGAAAGTACATTTATTTCCTTGATTTTTCTTATGCCTCGGATGTTTTGAACATGGCAACATATCAAACAGAATAACAAATATTAATCTACCTTTGTACCAAGGTTACGCTGGATTCTGAGCTATTGGGACTTAGGTCATCTCAGGGCAAGGAAACCCTGAGGACAGAAAATGACAAATGGTTTTTGAGATAAACACTAGAGTTAAATAGTTTTGGCTTGAATGTGGGCACACCTGACTTTCTGTTAGGCCTTTAGTGGGGAGGTGATATTTGTGTTGTTGCTATGGTTGCACTCAGTGAACCACAGGCTTCAAATGCCTATAATGATACTTTGTGTTTTATATTGGGAACTGGTTTGCCAGACAATTTTTTTAAGTCTCCCTCCATCTTCATCTTTAGATTTTCCCTTTGTGGTGTGCTATGCTTCGGGGAGAGTCGGCCTGTTTAGATCCCCCAGCAGTATTTCACACTTACACCTGACATGCGTTAGCCTCGTGGAGGTGGGGGTGTTGGATGATTTGTGATTTGCGTTGGCCAATAGAATGCAGTGAAAGCAATGATGAGCAATTTCTCAGCCTAGACCTTAAGACGCCTTGCAGTTTCTGCTGTTGGCCTTTTGAAGACATCCATCTAGCTTGCTGAAGAGGCATGTGGTAGAGAATCAGACAACACCCACCATCCACCAAAACAGAGATCGTTCTAGACCATCCAGTTTCAATTTAGCCACCAGATTGCTGAGGTCACATTACTGAGCCAAGGCAAGACCAACAGAAATCTGCCCAGCTAAGCCTAACCTTATCTGCTGACCCACAAATTTTGAGCTTGGTAAGTGAATGTTGTTATAAGCTGCTAAGTTTTGGGGTGGTTTGTAACATAGCAATGGACCATTGATACAAACACACTAGCAATTTAGAATACAAATTTTTTTCAGATTTTAGAAAGGTAATATTTGATTTTGTAACCTTAAGTAGAGTCTGAGCCAAATATCCTGTAATCAGACACATTAAGTGTATGTAGTGAAAGTATGAGCATTCACACTCAAGAAGTTAAAGACTATACATAGCATTATGATTTATTTCTATAAAACAAGACTGTTAAATGAAATGGTAGGATAAGGATTGACTATAAATATCCTAATACATCTTATTTATTCATAAAAACATAATTCCAGTTTAATCTAAGGTCTATAATACATATATGCATAAATACATACAGATATATTTAGATATATGCATTAAATACTCATTGAATCTGGTCGCTTGAAGACACTGAAGAATAGAGTTTACCACTGTTGACATGACCACTGTCATCAGATTAATATTAGACATCTGATGATGTGTCAGCAACACGACTTTCAAGTATGGAGAAATACTTGATAGGCAGTCTTTCTTAAAACTTCTTTCAGTGCCTCCTATGTATTTATTAGCACAGATTTATGTCTAAGCAGTCTCTTTTCAAATCAACTTCCATAACCATGTTCTCACTAATAAAAGCATATTTTTCAAGGACAAGAATTAAATTATTACATATATTGACAATGTAATCAACTCAATATTTTTCACTTTTGTTAAAAACCATCACCATCATCATCAAAACTATCTTCATAATTACGTGTATTAACATTAATGTCATGTTAGCACTTTTCCTATTAGTCAAGAGATTCAGAAGAGGTTCATGATTACAGTCTTACATACTAGTTGTCCCATATTTTATTGTTGGTAAGAAACTTCACAGTAACCTATGGAAAACTTCTGGGAAAAAAATCACTTTATGCACTATTAAAGACAGATATGATTTTTATCGCAGTTATTCATAGGATTATCTTTAGTTTTTGATATTTACATAAGCAATTAAATGAAGGTCAATTAATAGCAAAGCTACCTATATGAATTCTAATCATTCTTCTTATATAAACTATGTTCTTGAGATAATGCAATAAATAAGAAGAGTGCCTAATCCAGACTAGGAACTAGGAAAAGGGCCTAATCCAGAGTAGGAGTCAGGGAAGACCTTGCAGAATATTAGGATAAACAGACAATAACCAAGGAAACTAGGGGAAGAACACTCTAAACAGAAATTGAAAAACCTGCAAAATTCTAGAATATTAAAGACTGGGACATTGCTACAATTTATTAGTGTTTCACCATTAAAATAACTGTAAGGGGCTTGGAAAAGAGTGGAAAGAATTACTAGTGAGTCAGTTTAGGACCATCCCGTAGAAACATGATCTCAAAGTCATTTTCCATAAGACTTTAAGACTTTTTTTTTTTAAAGATTTTATTTATTTATTTGACAGAGAGACACAGTGAGAGAGGGAACACAAGCAGGGGGAGTGGGAGAGGGAGAAGTAGGCTTCCCGCTGAACAGGGAGCGCGATGCAGGGCTGGATCCCAGGACTCTGGGATCATGACCTGAGCCGAAGGCAGATGCTTAACGACTGAGCCACCCAGGCACCCCAGACTACAAGACTTTTAATCAACCTTCTTTAACTCCAATATTTTAGGTTGGCATTCAGAAGTGCCATAATCTGGACCTGAGGGGCGCTGACTTAGTTGGTAGTGCATGTGACTCTTGATCTCAGGGAGAGTTCAAGCCTCATGTTGGGCATAGAACTTACTAAAAACAACAACAAAAAACAAAAACTTTTGAAACAATCTCTCTCAATCAAACTAGGCGTTATGTTTCCTACAAATGCTCAAGGAATACTTTCCTCTTGATTAGTATACATTTCTCTGTGTGGGATTTAGCTTCCTTTCTGATCACAATTTTTAAAATGTTAACCTACCTTCAACACAGCACAATCCCTTCTCTCTGCAGGTTTCCATATCTACATGAGAACTCTTCTTCCTCTAAGCTCAGGTAATTGACCACTGGATGGGCACTTTGAATATTGTTGCACTGTTATTTATATTTACATGCCATCTGGCTTTCATGAGTTGAATTGGAGTATAAACAATCATAAATAAATAAATCCATGTTCACACAACCTAAAGTATATTATAGAGTGTTGGTGTTCACAAGGTAGTTCCATTGCAAATCCTTTTGTATGCAATACATCCCATTACTTATTAGGGCTTAATTAAATTTAATTGTGTCTAACAATTACAATTCCATATGTAATTCTGCTGTTGGGTGGTGTTCTATAGATGTGAATTATGCTCGGTTGGTTTATAATGTTAATCAATTCTTCTGGGTCATCCTTAATTTTCTTCCTAGTTGTTCTCTCCATTATTGAGGGTGTGGTATTGAAGTTCCAACTAATGTTGTTGAACTGTAAATTTCTTCCTTTAATTCTGTTAGATTCTGTTTCATTTATTTTGGTGCTCTATTCATAGCTGTGTACATATTTATAATTTTAAGTTAATTGATTTATAATTGCTATTTCTTCCTAACAAATTGACTCTTTTGTAGTTTCTGGGAAAAGTCTCCTGGGATTTTAATTAGAATTGCATTCATTTAGAGAATTGAAAATTCAACAACACTGAGGTTTCTAGTTGATAATCATGATATACCTTTTCATTTATGTCTTCTGTAATTTCTTTAGCAATGTTTATAGCTGTCAGTATTTATCTTTTACATATATTTTGGTAGATGTATCCCTAAAAATTTTATGTCTGGGAGAGTATTGTAAGCAGATTTTAAAAATTAATGTAATTTCCAATTGTTCATTGCTAGTATGGAGAAATACAATTAAACATTGTATATTGATCTTGATTTCCTTTGGTCTTGCTAAATTTATGCAGTAGCTTCTTTTTTAAGATTATTTAGTATTTTCATCTACAAAATCATGTTGTCTGAGCAGAAAGACATTTATTTTTTTTAAAGATTTTATTTATTTATTTGACAGAGACACAGCAAGAGACGGAACACAAGGAGGGGGGAGGGGGAGAAGGAGAAGCAGGCTTCCTGCAGAGCAGGGAGCCCGATGTGGGGCCCGATCCCGGGACACTGGGATCATGACCTGAGCCAAAGGCAGACGCTTAACGACTGAGCCACCCAGGCGCCCCAAAAGACACTTATTTTTTGTTTTTCAATCTGCACAACTTTATTTTTCTTATTTTATTTGTACTACCTACAACCTCCAATAAAATACAGAAGTGGTAAGAGTGGACATTTTTGCTTGGATTCTGGTCTTAAGTGAAATGCAGTCCTTGCCATTAAACATTACCCATAGATTTTTCACAGATGTACTTTTTCGTCTTGTGAAAGTACCTTTCAATTCCTGGTCTCCTTCTTTTTAATCACAAAAATGTGCTGAATTTTGTCAGCTGAGATTTTTTAACCTATGGGGATGATCTTACATTTTCCCCCCAAGTTCTGTTAATATAATAAATTATATTAATTAATTTTCAAAGAGCAAATTAAGTCACTATGCTACGATGAACTATATTTGTCCATATTGTAGGACCCCCCCTTTTTTTTAGACATATATGTACTGGTTTATTATAAAGGATACAGCTCAGGAACAGTCAAATGGAAAAGATGCATTTGGGCAAGGTATGCGGGGAGGGTCATGGAGCTTCCTTGACCTCTCTGGATGCAACACACTCCTGCATGCATTCACCAATCTGGAAGCTCCATGGACCCTTTTTATATACAGCTGGATTCAATTTGCTAATATTACAATTAGTTTGTATCTGCTCATGAGGCACATTGGACTGTAATTTCCTGTTCCTGTTTTTGGTGATGATAACAGGGTTATGCAATCCTCATAAATGACTTGATAATTACTCTCTTCTGTTATTTTCAGAAAAGAGTTTGTGTAAGATTGTATTTTTCTTTCCTTGCATGTCTGAGAGAATTCACTAATGAACATCTGGGCCTGGAAAGTTTTTATTGTGTGTAGGGAAAGATTTTTTTTAAATTACATCTCCTATTTCTTTATTTAGCATATGACTATTCAGATTTTCTATTTATTTTTGTACCAGTTTTGTGTTTTAATCTTTCAAGAAATTTATCAGTTTTACCTGTTTTCAAAGTTGCATAGATTTGTGTCTTGTTATCTCTTAATGTTGGTAAAATATATAGTGATATCTCATCTCATTCCTGATATTGGTAATTTGTGTCCTATTCTTTTTTCTTCACCAGTCAAACTGCACATTTATCAATTGTATTGACTTTTGAAAATCATTGGTTCTGTTGATTTTTTTTGCTGTTCACTCATTTTATAGTTAACTGATTTACACTTTTTAGTGTTTCCTTTTTATTTACCGTACTTTGTGTTTAATTTGATGTCCTTTTCATAGTTTCAGAAGACAGTTTAGGCCATTAATCGTGAGCCTTTTAAAAATTTTTATGTAAGTGTATAAGTTTTATAAAAGTGTATACAAGTGTACTTTCTTCTAAGCACTGCTTTAATTGCACGTCACAAATTTTGATGTGTTGTACTTATTTTCATTGAATACAAATTCTTTTTTTTTATTCTTATGTTAATCCCCATACATTACATCATTAATTTTAGATGAAGTGTTCCATGATTCATTGTTTGTGCATAACACCCAGTGCTCCATGCAGAATGTGCCCTCCTCAATACCCACCACCAGGCTAACCCATCCTCCCACCCCCCTCCCCTCTAGAACCCTGTTTGTTTTTCAGAGTCCATCGTCTCTCATGGTTCGTCTACCCCTCCGATTTCCCCCGCTTCAAATTGAATACAAGTTCTTTCTAATTTACATTGTGCTCACTTCTTTAGCTCATGAGATATTTAAGTGTGTTGTCATTTTTTTAATATTAGGGGGGATATTCCAGATATCTTTTTTATTTGATTTTTAATTTAGTTCTATAGACCCTGGAGTGAGTTACTCTAAAGAATATATATTACATATTTTAAATCCTTTTTATATCAAGGCTTGTTTTTTTTTTGTTTTGGATTTTTGTTTGTTTGATTTTTTGGTTGACAATATAGCCTATCTTACAGAATATTTCTTTTTTTTAAGATTTTATTTATTTATTTGAGAGAGAGAATGAGAGAGAGAGAGCACAAGACGGGGGAGGGTCAGAGGGAGAAGCAGATTCCCTGCTGAGCAGGGAGCCCGATGCAGGACTCGATTCCAGGACTCCAGGATCATGGCCTGAGCCAAAGGCAGATGCTTAACTGATTGAGCCCCCCAGGTGCCCTCTTGCAGAATATTTCAATAGCACTTGAAAAGAATGTGTGTTCTTACAATGTTGAGTGTACTGAAAACGACCTCATCAGCAGGATAACCAGGTAAGGTATACTTCAACACCCAGAGCTTCTGTTTTTTCTTCCATCCAGGTCACTAAATGTCCCAAGTGTAAAATACAATGCCATAAATATACACTAAAAGACCTGGGAGATATGGCCTAGGAATTCTATATTTCTCTATTAAAATTCCAAATCTCTGTTAAAATTCCAAATTCTATATTTCTCTGTTAAAATTCCAATTGTTATAGAAGTTCCGAGTCCCTTTCTCCTTCCAGTCTGGAAACAGTTCTTCCAAAGCACATGAATCAAGGCAAGCTCCTGAGAAAGTCTGTGCTCCACTTTGAATGGCACCCTCTGCTAGACACACACAGATGTCCTTTTCATGTTTAGTAGCCATGCTTTAGAGGAACACCTGCAGAAAGCCCTGCAGGACCTACACCAATTATATTACCACAAGCACTTCTGCAAACCTCTCCATGTTCATTGTCCATTGCTCATCTTTATGCTGAGAATAGATAGAATAAAATGTAGTAAATTGAGGTACAACAGAAGTTGAAGACCTGTTCATACTGCACAGAGATAAATAACTTTTCTTAATCTTTAAGGCATGAAAATACTGATACACTGGACAGTTCAGCTTGCTAGTTTACCCCCATGGTCACAGTAACCAGAACTCTCCCTCAACTGGACACAACCAAAGGACTGTCTATGGCTTGCCACCACCACCTGCTGAGAAGCACTGACCCCTCTTTTACCAACCTGGTCATTTCTTTCCTCTCCCTCTGCACCTGGTCCACACATGATATGCAGACCAGTAGAGACTTCCAGTCACATATGGAGCTAGGGAAAGAAATGAGCTCCCAAGTCCCAGCATGCCCCGAACTTCAGGTCATGGGTTGGGTATGCGCTTCCTTCTCACCTAGTCATGGTGAGTCTAGGACCCAAGTGGGAGAGGCGCACCCCCACCGAGCTTTTGTACTACTCTTGTCATATACTTGATTTCTACATGTGTTATAAACCACCCCGCCAACTAATTATTATTTTTGTTTTAAACAGTCACTTAGACTTTAAAGGGTTTTTTTTGTTTTGTTTTTTGTTTTTTTTAATGAGGAAAAATGTCTTCCATATTTTCTGCATGAATGTCATGTCAGTGCCCTTTCTTCTTGGGTATCGTTAAGCTTCAGCTACGTGGAGCTGGTTTTGCCCAGCCTTTTGATGTTTCCCCTTCTTACGCTTGCCTAGGTTGTGTCAAGGCATAGACTCCGGGGAGTACAGATTTCTGATACTCTGTGATCCAAGTGCCTGCTGCCTGACCTCCCTAAACTCTGTGCTCTACCTCCTGCACTCAACTTGATTGCCATGCTCTGCTTGGGCTCCCCTTATTTACCTGTGGTCAGGAAAGTGCCTCGTGGCAGGAAGCCTGGGCACCTTGAGAGCTCATCCTGTATGTTTTGCTTTTCTTGGGGATAACAGTCCTGTGTTTCCTGGTACTGCGTCCTGTTTCTTTTGTTTTATTTTTCAGTTGTTTACAAAGAGAAGACAAATCCAGTACCAACTTGTCTAACGTGGTTAGAAGATGATAGTGGTTAATTTTTGTAGAAACATTTTATTAGTGTTAAAGGTGGTTACTTTATATTCTCAGTTACTAAGTTTTAATTTTTCTTTTAATCATAGATGTTGAATTTTATCATATCTTGTTTGTGTCTTTGGATGATTACATTTTATTTAATATATTAGTATGACAAATTGCAGATATGAATTTTTCTAATATTAATTAATCCTTATATTCTTTAGTTACGCCTGAGTTATGTTTTTTCTCTTTTTAAACTCCTATTTGACTCAATGTGATAATGTTTTGTTTAGGATATTTGCATCTATATTCATATGTAAAATGGGTTTTTTATTTTACTTTCTCATGATAGCTTTGTTTGTTTTTGTTATTAGGGTTCTGATCTCTAGAACAGCATTGCCCAACAGAACTTTCTGTAATGATGGAAAAGTTCTGTTATCTGTAATGTCCAGTATGATGGCTGGTAATCACAGGTAGTTACTGAAGATTTAGAAATGTGACTGGTGTAACTGGGAAATGAATTTGAATTTTATTTGATTCTGAATAGTCACATATGGTTAGGTGCTACCATATTAGACAGCACACTTCTAGAATACGCTGACAATATCTGCACTTAATCCATTATTCCATTATAGAGTCCAAATAAAGTCACAATTATATGCTTCTTAAAATTTTTATAAAATCTGCCTTTACAATCTGTTTCTTTTGTGTGAAGATGTTTAACTACTTTTTAAATTAGAAAATAGTGAAAAGATGGTTGAAGCCTTATAGTTCATCTTAAGTAAGTTCTGGTAAATGTTTTTCTATGACTTTATTTCAAGTTTTCCAGTTTGATTGAATATACATGTACTGACTGTCTCCTACCTTAATAATAATTTATGTTGTAGAGATTATTTTATGTTATTATAGATATAAGAACTCTCTTGTTCATCTATTTCTACCATCTTAATTTTTTATTTCATTTTTGTCACAGTTTACCAGAATTTTAGACTTTTCTCTACTTTAAAAATATAGCCTCCCTCAATAATATATTAACTCATTCTCCAACCCCTCCAGCTCCCATCATGTTGATACTACCTACCATTTTCATTTTGGATAATACACATATTTCACATATTTTAAGTTATACTTATATATAAATATATGGTATATAAAATATGTGCACATATATTTATATATTTACAATATACATTATACACATACATACTTTCATCATTTATCTTTGGTATTTTTCTAAGACAAAAAGAAATTTTACCAAGGTTTTTGATTAATTTTATTCATTTGCCCACATGAACTTCATAGATCTCTTGCAACATCTCTTGGACTTACCTTTTCTCTTGTTTAAAATACTTGATCCAAAACTCATTCAATGCTAGTCTTTGTGCAAAATTTTGAAGGCCTTAGAGTTCAGAAAAAATATTTAGTTATGTCCTGAAATTTAATTGACAGTTTGACTACATATAAAATTCTAGGATCTAAGGGTTTTCCTTCAGTGCTTTGAGAAAACTTAGTAGTGAAATATCTAAGATGTTTGATTATTATATGTGATTTGATATTTTTCTGCAAGTTTTTAGAATGTATCATGATTTGTTATGTTCTTAAATTCATTATTATATATCTAAGTGTGAGTTTCTCTTTTCCCCCCTCCTCTTTTCTACTTTACTTTGTTTTTCATCATTTTTTAAAATTCTGCGAAATGTATGTTATCTAAATATCTTAAAATGCTTTTTCAGTCCCATTTTTCTGTGGGTATTAGCAGTCTCTATATTTCTTAGCTTTTATTTTAACATTTTCTATCTGTCTTTTTTCATCACTAAAATCGTTTCATCATCTGGTTTCTAATTTCATAAAATTGTCCTTCAAGAGTATCCATTCTGTTTCTTATCTGATTTATTGTGTGTGTGTGTGTGTTTAAGATTTTATTTCTTATTTGACACACAGAGAGAGAGAGCACACAAGCAGGGGCAGGGGCACGCAGAGGGAGAAGGAGAAGCAGGCTCCCCACCGAGCAAGGAGCCCCATGAGGGCCTCGATCCCGGCATCATGACCTGAACCAAGGGCAGATGCTTAACTGACTGAGCCACCCAGGCGCCCCTGATTTGTTGTGTTTTTTATTTCAGCCATTGTAATTCTCATACCCAAAATTCTGTTGGGTACTTTTTTATATTTTATTGTGTTATGCTAGTAATGTCTTATCTTGTTCAGTATGTTTATAGACTAATTATAACTTCTTTTACCATTTATTCTAATGATTTCACTTTTAATGTAATCCACGATCCAGTATATCTCTTTGCCTTTGAAATACCTCTGCCCACTGTGTTTTGTCCGTAAGCTCATGTTCTCCTGGAAGCTTAACTCCTTTCGTTGCATAGTGTCAGACTGCATTTGTGGGTGAGAAGTAGATAAGCCTTAAGTAGAAAAGCCCCAACCCCAACAGAAAACCCCAATCAATTACTTCTTACCTAGTAAAACAACTCTTCAGTTGAGGATTGTATCCTTTGTTACCCAGAGAGAAACAGAATATGGAAGAGGTTCTCTTTAGATTATAATTGATTGATCCTTGTAGTTTGGAAGAAGAAACATGAGGATGTGACTTCAGAAGTCAATCCGTTCCCTCCTGTTATCCTCAGCTACTCCTAAGCAGGCATCTTGTACGCTGCCCTGATTTCTTCCTTAGTAAATGGCAGGAATTAAGGTAGGCTCTTTTTCTCTCTGCTTGGCTACCTCCTGCTCCAAGGAAAAGCCACCATCACTGACCGTCACAGCCACCCCAGAGATTTCTCCATTTTTTTCTTTTTTTCGTGGTGTTTTTTCTATAGGTTAATCTTGGAGGAGGGAGCCGGGAATTATCCCAATTCAGGATTTTAGTAGGAAAAAGAAACAAAACTGAAATCTAATTAGAACTTTCTCCATGCCACCCTATATTACCATTCATGCTCAACTATGTCTTTTTTTTTTTAAGGTTTTTTTTTATTTAACTAATCTCTGCACACAATGTGGGGCTTGAACTCACAACCCCAAGATCAAGAACCACACACTCAATCTATTGAACCAAGCACCCCTCAGTTATGTCTTTTAAATAAATTCCTCTAATTGGGATTTCTGGATCCAAGGACATGAACATTTTTAAGATTTTTGATATATACACTCAAATTGCTGTGAAAAAATCTGCAATAATTTGCCATAAAGCTGTTAATGACTGTCTATTTTCTCCCTCTAGGTCTAACACTGGTCTAATGGTTTCTATGTGTCTTCCCTGATTTGATGAATCAAAAAAGTTTTAATATTCATTTTTTATTCTTGTGAGGACAAACATTTTTGTAAATTTATTAGCCATTTGTACTTATAATTGCCTTTTCTCATCCCATCTTTTGCCCACTTTTTCTATGGGCCTATTTAGCTTTTTCTTGTTGAATTTTACAAATTAGAAAGTAGTAATATTGCTTAATGATAATTTCCCTGCTTCAAATTCATCTCTACAACTCTATATCGGCAAAATGTATTTTTTTAAAATATTTTCACTTTTTCAGGCATTTGTTCATGTTCTATGAGTAGCACATAAGTGCCCAGATTTTACCACTTGTCCTCCTGAGTCCTGTTTTATGAAATATGTATGAATTGGCCCATTGGGAATATTCTCTGCCTGGCTTTCAAGTTGACAATAGGTTTTTTTCCCTCTTGCTTCACATGATCGTACTTTAGTTTACACTACGATGTTCTGTCGCTTGTGATCATCCTACAGTCCCAGCAATAGTACTCCATTGTGTTTTGCCTCAGCTTGTCATTGTGATGCAGGAAGCGCCTCCACGGTCTGTTGTACTGCTCATGATTTCATAACCTGCTCTACCTGAAAGAGCTCGTGGATGTGAGGCTCTATTATATGTAGACCAGTACATTCTGCTCTTCTAATGCCACAAGCTTGAGATAGAGGATGGCCCATTTTCAGACCAGGATTATTTAAACAATGAACTTTTCAGATGTTTTCCAGTTATATCCAGGCAGCTCAGAGCATACTCAGAGCTCCACATTTTATTACCTCTGATCGTCAGTGTCTGTAATCAGCTACACTGCCTTTGTCACTTTTAATACGTTTTCGGCACGTCTACTCTAAGCGGGCACTACACTTGAAACTATCATATTAAAACCTACTTTTCTAAGTTTGTGCCTTTATTGTGTTTATGGTAGTGTTTTTTTTTTTTTTCCCTTAATTCATCCCACTTGTTCTTCAGCTTCAAAAAGTTTTGTTTTGTATAGAAAATTTGCCCGAAAAAGAGCCATCTTTGTTTCTGGTTCAGTGGCTTCTCTGTAATCTTTGGTTTATTGTCTCGTTTTTACTATTGTCATTACTGCTCAAACTCAGAGAGCTTTATTATGGGTCATAAATACCATTGATGGCTGAATATCATAGATGGCTGGTAGAGGTCTGCATATGTACATAAGATCATTTTAGAAGTTCTTTTTTTTAAGTTTCTGTATCAATAAAATAGTATATCATTTGTTCTGAATTATCCAAGATCTCAAAAGAGTATCAGAGCACTTCATCCGCATATTGTACTTATATCAGCTAAATCCTGCCCAAATTGCCTCTTTAGTGCATAAGGCCTTAGAATGCATTGTTTTATAATTATTACAACCATGAAATATTTTGGGACTCTGCTATACCGTAACAGTCAGAAAATAAGTTATTTTGTAGAGAAATAAACTGCTACCATCTATTTGAAATTAAACTTTTCTTTCTTGTGATCTAGCAATTGCACTACTAGATATGTACCCCAAGGATACAAAAATACAGATTCAAAGGGGTACATGCACCCCAGTGTTTATAGCAGCATTATCAACAATGGCCAAACTATGGAAAGGGCCCAAATGTCCCCTGACTAATGAATGAGTAAAGAAGATGTGGTATATATACATAATGGAATATTACTCAGCCATCAGAAAGAATGAAATCTTGTTATTTGCAATGATGTGGATGGAACTAGAAGGTATTATGCTAAGCAAAATAAGTCAGTCAGAGAAAGACAGATACCATATGATTTCACTCATACGTAGAATTTAAGAAACAAAACAGATGAATGTATGGGAGAGGGATAAAAGAAAACAAAAGAAAAAAGAGAGAGAAAAACAAACCATAAGAGACTCTTAAAGATAGAGAACAGCCTGAAGGTTGATGGAGGGAGGTGGGTGGGGGATAGGCTAGGTGGGTGATGGATATGAAGGAGGGCACTTGTGATGATGAGCACTGGGTGTTGTATTTAAGTGATGAATCACTGAATTCTACTCCTGAAACCAATATTGCACTGTATGTTAACTAACTAGAATTTAAATAAAAATTGGAAAAGAAAAAAGATAAACTTTTCTTTCTTGGAAGAAGTAGGGTGACAAAGGTTCCTCACCTCCCTGCTTGCCTAGAGATAGTTATGGGTTCTGCTAAGAGACTTTACTCTCCATGTCAGTGATTGCCAAGTAACAATCTGACCTTTAGGAGTTATGCAATTTCACACCATGGATGATTTATTTCTGTGTCTTCTCATACGACAATTGCTGGTCCTTCTGTTCCCAGTGGGAAGCAAGAATGCCACCTCAGACCTGCCTCACTAGCCTCTCTCACCCCTTACCACATCAGAAAGCTCCTTACGAGATTTCCTCTGGAACATGTGGTCAGTTTTCCCAGTGTGCTAGAGAGAGCTATCCTGCGATGACCTCTGTTTACTCACCTATATCTGAATGTTTTCATAAATCTCAAAAACATAAAAGTTAGGGGGAAAAAATTAATGGCGTATGACTTCTTATTGCTACTCTTTTCTTTCCTAAACATATATTGGGGTAAGAAGGAAAGGGCTTCAGGATTTTTACTTTTTCTCTATCATGTACTGTTATATTTTAGATTATATAGCAAAAGAGATGTCTTTTTTACATTAATAATTCAATGAACTGAGGTAACCAAGATACTCCACATATAAAAAT
Organism: Mirounga leonina; assembly: GCF_011800145.1. Lineage (NCBI taxonomy): Eukaryota > Metazoa > Chordata > Mammalia > Carnivora > Phocidae > Mirounga > Mirounga leonina. The sequence continues at coordinate 80,555,981 of NW_023270807.1, read as the reverse complement.
GCAAGTGTTCTGCTTATGCTTACGTAGAAGCCATGTGAGAATATCACTCTCACAGTAAGAAACAAAAGTCATATAATCTACTAAATCCTAACTTAATTTGAGCCCATTGGAGAAATGCGATCAAAGGCAACCAGGTGAACTAAATTCTAGAGAATATCAAGCCCTTCCAAGAAAAGATAAGATATACAGTCTTGCCTTCTGAGAGCACAGGGTAAGAAGTGGCAGCCAGAATGAGGGTAAGAGGAAAACAACTGATATGTTAAATTATTTTTTTAAGATTTTATTTATTTATTTGAGAGAGATAGAGACAGAGAGCACGAGTGGGGTGAAGGGCAGAGGGAGAAGCAGGCTCCACTGAGCAAGGAACCTAATGAGGGACTTGATCCCAGGACCCTGGGATCAGGAGCTGAGCCATAGGCAGACACTTAACCGACGGAGCCACCCAGGTACCCTGCAATGTTAACAAATTCTCAAAAGTATTCTGTGAGCAACAGTTTAGAATCTCTGGGTCCCTTGACACAATAAGAATACAGATTCACTCAGCAACTCTTTTCTTGAGCTTCATCACATAGGTCATGAAAATGATTTGGTGCCGGCCAGGAGACCTGCAGGAGGTCCCTCTATAGTTTAGAACTGCGGGTGCTGGTTGTCTGCTGCTGATAGACAGGTACAGTATTAGACCATTCTCTCATATGAAGCACAAATCCTCTGATGCCACAGGAGGGCAGAAAACCCTCTTGTCCTCAGGTCACGGAAAAGATGACTTGCTGCTGAGGGAGAAAAAGAAACAAATAGCATCTCTCCCTGCACAACGGGCAGAAACCTCCTCGTGTACAAGGATGTATGCTGATAGATAAGAAAGGTCTGCTTCTGGGGAGAGGCAGGAATCTCACTCCCATCCATGATTGGAACCTCCCCACTACAATGCAAACTGATGCAGCCACTATGGAAAATAGTATGGAGGTTCTTCAAAAAATTAAAAATAGAACTACCACAGGATCCAGAAAGCCCACTTTTGGGTATACATCTGAAGGAAATAAAATCACTATCTGAAAGAGATATCTGCACCTTTATGTTCATTGCAGCGTTGTTCACTGTAGCCAAGATATGGAAACAACCTGAGTGTCATCAACAATGAATGGAGAAAGAAAATGTGGTATAGGGAGAATGACATCACCAAGATGGTGGTTACATAGGGAGTTCTTGATTCATTCCCCCTCACAAGAAGAACAACTACCATCTATTCAAGAATAAGATACCACTGAGGTGAGGCTGGGGTGAGGCTGAAGTACCCACCTGTACTTCAGAGACCAAGACAGACTACATTTGAAGGTAAGAGAAGAGGCTACATTTGACTCCCTGCCCCTTCCCCAGGCCAGCACAGCACCACATGAAGAGGTCTTGCCTGAGCCTCTAGTTCCTCCAGCGGAAAAAAGAACCTAAAGGTGACAGCTACCCTCTCCCAGCATTGTGGGTCACTTTCTGGGAGCCCCTCCTCTGATCTTACACCACAGGGTTTGCAGGGAAATTTGGGGGGCCCAGCTCCTGGGAATCTCACTCTGATAGAGAAAGGGGCAGGGCTTGCAATAACCTGCACATGGATCTTGACAAAGTTCATCCCTGCAGTGCCCAAGTAGTAATCCCAACGAGCAACTTTGCTCATGTGCAAAACCAAGTCAGAGGTGTATTCTGACCACGGAACTAGGTGCGGTGCAGATCTGCTTATTCAGATCCTCAGACAAGGAGTTTTGTGGCTCTAGAGCTCAGTTTGCCCACACCAAGGCAAGGTGCTGAGTCACAGCCCCACCCATGGGGAGAGTTCCTTCCAGTTCCATCTAACCAGAAGGGCTGGTGTCGAGTCCTGAAAACTGTGCAACCCAGGGGCATTTGAGCTAAGAGGCAAGTGGACAGAGCACATCCCCCCTAGAGCAAAGCCAATACCAGGCAGGAGACTTCCTTTCATAGCCAAGGCTGAGCTGAGGGTAGATCTCAGCCCAGCCCAACCCAGCCGAAAAGCCTGTTTGGGAAATGGAGAGTAGTCTAGAGGATCCCCTCCCCTCCCATCCAGGCAAGAGGGATAAGACATAGCCCCACCTGCTGTGGAGAATGTCTTCCAGCCCCATCTGACCAGAAGGGCTGGCAAAACCCCTGAACGCTGTGTGGCCCAGGAGCACTCAAGCTGAGAGAAAGGCAGCAGAGGAATAGTTTACAAAGCGGGGCCACTGGCCCTGTTCAGTCAGGGAACTCAGGGTGTGGGCTGGCTTGAGTTAAGACAATAGAGAGCTTTACCAACTTTGGAGCTGCTTCTCCCACTGTGCCTGGGCAGAGAATACAATTCATGGCCCCACTCATTGCTAAATACAGCTTTCAGCCTCTCTGACCAGGAACCCTAGGCAGAGCACATGGAAGGCTGTGTAGTCATTCAACAACCCTATGTACAGTGGCACTTGAACAGACAGCATAGCCCTTCCGCAGAGCGAAACCAGTGGCTTCATCTAACCAGGGGATTCAATGTACTTGGGCCTGATTTCAGTCCCCAAAAATGAGCTGTGCAGGCCTTGGGCCCTGGCCTGCTGCTCTGCCAGCACAGGGAAGCTAATTCATAGCTCCAGTTACTACAGTACCCAGTCCTGACCACCTAGTAAGCCTGACCAGAGTCCAGGCAACCACGAAGCCCATCCCACAGCCTCACTTGGGTGGGGAACCAAGCTAGCAGCCCTATCCGATTAGCCAGAGGCACAGCTCTCTATCTGCATCCTCAGACCTCAAATGGTTGCTTCCCCTCAAAATAGACCATATAATAGCAAGGCCCACCCACCTAAAGACATTTACCCAGAAACCCAAATTGAGCTAACTGGTGAAGAACTGTCTCTGCCAAAGCAAACCTGCGAAGTCTGTAAGAGAAGCCACGTTACTCACATGCACAAATACTAACATAAGAAATCAAGGATCACAAAAACTCAGATAAATATGACATTACCCAAGGAAACTAATAAAGCTCCAATAACTGAGTCTAAAGAAATGGAGATCTCTGAACTGTCAGACAAAGAATTCAGAATAATCCTCTTAAAGAAGTTTAGTGAACTACAAGAAAACAGATAACTTAATGAAATTAGGGGAAAAAAATTCATGAACAAAATGGGAAGTTTGACAAGAAAATAGTAGCCATTAGAAAGAAGAAAAGAAAAAGAAAAAACAGAAATCCTAGAGTTGACAAACACAAAAACTGACCTGAAAATTTCAATACTGAGTTTCAAAAATAGACTCAACCATGCAGAAAGAATCAGCAACCTGAGGGATAGGATGTTGGAAATTAACCGGTCAGAGGAGCAAAAAGAAAGAAAAATGAGAAAAGGTGAAGAAAACATATGGAATTATGAAACACAATGGAAAAAAATTCTTATTATGGGAAAAGGTGAAAGAGACAAAGTATATTTAAAGGAATAATGGCTGAAAACTTCTTGAACCCATAGAAACAGAGAGTGGAATGGCAATTGCCAAGGCTGAGGGTTGGGGATAATGGAGAGATGTTGGTCAAAAAGTACAAACTCCCAGCTGTAAGACAAATAATTTGTGGGGATCAAATGCATAGCATTGTGACTACAGCTAACAATACTATATCATGTACTTGAAAGTTGCTAAGAGAATAGATCTTACATGTTCTCACCACACATACCTACAAAATAGGGATAATTGTGTGGAGTAATGAATATGTTAATTAACCTTATTGTGGTAATCATTTTGCAATATACATGTATATTAAATCATCATATTGTACACCTTAAACTTACACAATATAATAGGTCAATTATACCTCAATAAAGCTGGGGGGGGGGAAAGACCCCCCACCACTAAAAGGCGGAATTCAACTGCCATGAGGGGAAGAGACAGGAATGGTAAGAAGACTCCCTATTCTACCTCCCAAAGCTCAGACTTTTATTTTATTTTAATGCATTAGGAAACTAAATTTTAAAGAATTTAAGTAGCTTCAACAAGATGATTTAGGTGAGTAAAATTTGGAATGTCTGACCTGAAGACACACTTTCTTAATCTTAATTGACCCAATGATTTTTTAAATTGATATTATGTGAACGTACAGTCATCTCACATAATGTTCTCACTGTGAACTACAACTTTAACAGGTGAAACAAAAACTAGGAAAACCAATGCAAAAGTCTTTCAATGATTTTTTTAAATGAACACTTAATGCATATGCTACAGATATCTTTTTAAAAGGCAAGTCCATTTTAGAAGTACCTTTAATAAATATTTTAAGTAACATTCTATGATGATATTAAGGATTAAGCAAAACATCAGCTCCAGGAAAAGTGAGTCATCAAATGGTGAATAAGAGGTCATGATTAATTTATTCATTCATTCCAGACTAGGTATCAGGAAGAGAATGGTAAACAAGAAAATTATGTGCCATACTTCCTACAGACACATTCACATGGTGACAGGAAAATTTTCTAAAACTAAAATATACCATCTTAAAAGCATTCTTCTCCCTACTTTACTCACCCTCCCCCAGAAAACACATGAATCATATTTTACCTTTCTTTTTAATAAGAGACAGCAGGAGTAAATTAAGAATTCAGATTACTAAATCTTCTAAGACAAAAAAAAAAGCACAATTAACTCTAGAAAGAATGATATTACAAAAATTTGTTCTGAAGGCTACTAAATTGGTGGTAAGGTTTTTCTAAAAGTTAAAATGTTCTAAAATATGTATAATTTTTATACATGGCAATGAAACGTTAGATATTATTTTCTTGTGACAGAGAGTATTTTAATAGGAAGACATTACATGGGACATCAGTGGTCCTGGCACAGAGGTCTCATTCAGATACACCCCTCTAATCATACTGTAGGATCACGTTTTACCTAACGATGCGTACATGAGCAGGAGGAAATGAGCGGCAGTGTTCAGATGCTGCCACCATGTGGCAAAAGAGAGCAGGTACTGGATCCCAGCTGAAAGGCTGGAAGGAGAAACAACCAGGGGAATTTAATTCCAAATTTTGAAGAAGTTCTCCCTGCCCCACCCACCTTTCGCGACCGCCAACAGCCAATGGTTAAATAATTACTCATATTTTAGGTTTACCACACCTTAAGGGCTATTTGAACAAATAATAATGATTTTTATATGCAAAGGTCTTTCTATTAATAGTTTTTAACATAGTTTTCTGATCATGCTATTTGGGGAAAAAATGTAAAGAATAATACTATTTAGAAAGTAGGCAATTATTTCTCAGAGTCCATAATCTGAGAAACAAACTGAGGGTTCTGGGGGGGGGGGATGGGTTAGCCTGGTGATGGGTATTAAAGAGGGCACGTATTGAATGGAGCACTGGGTGTTATATGCAAACAATGGATCATGAAACACTCCATCAAAAACTAATGATGTAATGTATGGTGAGTAACATAACATAATAAAAGGAAAGAAAAGAAAAGAAAAGAAAAGAAAAGAAAAGAAAAGAAAAGAAAAAGAAAAAAAAAGAAAGTAGGCAATTAAATTCTCAATAATTTAACCTTAATTTATTTCCTTAATTATTTATTCATTCATTTAGGCCAGTGATCCCGATGATGATAAAAATGCACTTGATCTTGGCCAAAAGGCTGAGAAGTGATCTGATGATAATAAAAACAAAAAACTATTTAACAATTTGGTGGCAAAATTTCAGTAGATATTCTTCATATTCTTTCCTATGCATCCTTACATTTCTTTTACCAAAATGAAATTATATATATTAATATACAGTTTTTCAATTTACTTTTGTAACCTGTAATTTAATCTTGTATGTTTATCCAGAGATATTAATAAATGTTTTTAAATGCCAGTACTTATAGATTTACTTTGTCTTTTCAGTTGACAAAATGTCAACCTGAAAATAAAAAACTGCAATGAGCATTGATTTGAGATTAAAGAACTGCAATTCAGGGAGCAGAAATTCAGGTGGATAGGTAGTGTTCCCACTTGTAGGGTGAAAGCAAGGGGTTTTGTGAAGAAAAGTTAAGGGGAGCAATTACATGAGTTGAAGGAAAGGAAAAACAAGTTTTTCTCTAGGTGTTAACAAGTTAAGCTACTTTAGGTTATCCATTAATCGACAACTGACTTTATTTTCAGGAAGTCTACAACTATCAATCTTGCTGACTTCTCAAGCAATTGCTTGAAACAATTGCTGCTTTGCCCAGTCTAAAGGTTTTGGCCCAGTTCAAACAGAACCAAGTAAAGCTATTCCTCTGCAATGGCCAGTCCTCCTCTGGTGGGGTTTGTTTGTTTGTTTGTTTGTTTGTTTTTTAATATTTTACTTACTTATTTGACAGTGAGAACACAAGTGGGGAGGGGCAGAGGCAGAGGGAGAAGCAGACCCCCCGCTGACCAGGGAGCCTAATGTGGGACTCTATCTGGGGACTCAAGGATCATGGCCTGAGCCGAAGGCAGACGCTTAACTGACTGAGCCACCCAGGCACCCTCCTGCTGTTTTAAAACGGCTCTGGTCATGTCAATTTTTCACAATAAACTACATGGTAAGTACATACAAACCAGCCTCATAGCATGGAAGTTTTAATTGGTGATTTTAAAAAAGAAAACCACAAGCCCAAAATGGCATCACTTAGGTTACCGTCCCAAGCCAGTAAACCAAGCAAGGCCTAATCCCCAAACTAACTGCGGTTTTAATCCCCCAGGTATGTAACCTTTAACCAGTCAACATGGGAGCTTCCTGAACAGCACTATTAAAAAAGTTCTATTCCCCTTAGGAGGGCAACCTTTCCTAAAACAATGGATTCTTGGGGCACCTGGGTGGCTCAGTCATTAAGCGTCTGCCTTCAGCTCAGGTCATGATCCCAGGGTCCTGGGATCGAGCCCCACGTCGGGCTGGCTCCCCGCTCCGCAGGAAGCCTGCTTCTCCCTCTCCCACTCGCCCTGCTTGTGTTCCCTCTTTGGCTGTGTCTCTCTGTCAAAGAAATAAATAAAATCTTTAAAAATAATAATAATAATGCCAGTTAGATCTTTAAATTTCTACTTGGTTACATTTTTGTTATTTAAGTTATGAAGTTTTATATTATTTACCATTTTATTCCCAGTATTTCACATAATGTCTGGCACAAAATAGTTGACAATAAATATTTACTAAATAAAAAAATATACCTGAAATAGGAAACCTTTTCCTTGGGTCAAAATATATATAACTTTAAATCTTGAGAGACTTTATCCCATGGAACTTAAGGAAGTATGTATACTACTACACTTACTGAATAAATTTGCGCACCCCAACAGTTCTGAGCAATGCTATTACAAATTGTTATGATCTTTGCCATTCTAACTGATAAAACACAATTTTAATTGTTCTATATTTTATTTTCCTTTTAGTAAGATTAACAACCTTTGCAAATGATTTTCAGCCAGTTCCTCTCTTTTGGATTAATTGCCTATTTGATTTCTCAACTTATTTTTCTATTGGGTTATTTCTTTTCCTTAAGGATTTATATAATCCACTTGTATACTATGGAATGGATATTAAGTTTTTCTCTGTGATGTGGAGCAAATATTTCAACTTTGATTACATTGACTTAAATAGATACAAATATTATTAATATTATTAGGTTTTTCTGATACAATTGTGTCTTCATTGAATCTAATGAGTTCAGCATATAGTTTCTCCTTGAATTAAGATGGTCAGAAAATAGCAGAAAAATAATTTTTATTTTTAAAATATTTAAAAAACAAATTATAAGAATCAATCCCTTTTACAAAGATATTGGCTATTATAATTCAATTTCCTTAAACACATATATTTATATGTTCCTAATCTTAAGATTTTGTCAAAATCATGTTAGCCTATCTGTTAAGGTGTCTCTAAAAGTATAACTTTATGTCTTGCTTAAACTGTAGTATTATGTTAACATTATTTTAAAACTATGAGAAAATCAAGAAGATAGTATCAACCCAGTCTAATCGCTAAGTACTTACCAAATTTGGGGATATTACTTGAACTTATTTTACTTGTGTAACCCATTTACTAAAACTTTTAAGTTTTTTTGAAGTTCTCCTGTTCTTTTTTTTTTAATTTATTTTTTGAGATTTTATTTACTTGAGAAAGAGAGAGTATGAGCAGAGGGAAGGGCAGAGGGAGAAGCAGGCTCCCCGCTGAGCAGGGAGCCTAAAGTTCTCCTGTTCTGTTAGCAAGTCTTTTTTCCTAGTGTGATATAGACTCTTATATAGTGACCTTTTAGACATGGCCACTAATCTGACTCAGTTAAAGTCCTTTTATTAGTAAGATCAACTTTAGAAGAAAAAGTTTTTCTTAAGAGATCAACATATTTTGGGACGCCTGGGTGGCTCAGTTGGTTAAGCGACTGCCTTCGGCTCAGGTCATGATCCTGGAGTCCCTGGATCGAGTCCCGCATCGGGCTCCCTGCTTGGCAGGGAGTCTGCTTCGTCCTCTGACCCTATCCCCTCTCATGTGTTCTCTCTCTCTCATTCTCTCTCTCTCAAATAAATAAATAAAATCTTTAAAAAAAAAGAGAGATCAACATATTTTTTAATTTGGGAGTAATTTTTTTCTAGAAATCCTTCAGTTGCTCTTTTCCAAAATGATTTCAGGAATATATTGGCCATTATAAACCAATCAGCACCTAAATTAAAATGCAATGAGTATACCTGTTAGGAACTGGGATTCCCTTCAAGGGATTGTTGACTCTTTTGAATTCAGAGACACCCCCTCCCCCACATTTAACATGGAATCAAGAGACACGTTAGCAAGATATTACAAAGCTAACAAAAGAAATGACACAGAGCAACAAACTTAGTCAATGTTTTGGCCAACTCTGGTCTGTATGTCGTGGGAGATGGGGAGAAGATACAGAGGGTAAATAGACAAGGCACAGATTGAGTTGCCCACTAATGATGTATTTCAAATCCTGGCGACAAACTATTCTCCCTAGGGAAATTTAATGTACAAAGAGACCACAAGCCAAGGATGGGAGCTCCATTGACAAACTTTCAGGTGACCACATGGTGGCACTGTGTATCACTCACAGAAGATTGCTGGCTAGGAAAAACCCAAAAATCAGGGAGAGTAATAAAAACTCTGTTACCATGGAATTACTTGCCACTCGCTAAGAACAGCGACGCCAGAAACGTGGACTCAAGAGACCCTATCACGGACACTTCAAGCTCTGTGTTGATCTAAACAGGTGGTTCTCAAACTAGGAGCAATTTTGCCAAGCAGGGAACATTTGGCAAAGTCATACCTGAAAGAGAGGGTGCTACTTCCAGTGGGCAGAAGTCAGGGATGCAGCTAAGTATCCCACAGTGCCCAGGACAGCACCCCACAATGTCAGTAGTGCCACGGTTGAGAAATCCTGACCTAGATGAAAAAAAGCCAAGTTCGCTCATTATTAAAAGAATGTTAACAGTTCCATCAATAAAATGAACAGAGTTTTTTTGCTTGCTCAGGCAAGACAAAGAGAGTACCCCAGTAAGGAACTTCCCTAAGTGGCCCTCTGAAGGGGAGAAGTAACCAGTACAAGAGAGAAACAGGAAGTTTATTATGGTTAGGATAATTAAAGGATTGAAACTTGGACTCAGAAAAGGGTAGGTGTTAGTACATAACTCTGTACTTGATTAGTTAAAACACACCCTATTGTTCATTTTCTTAGTGTTCACCTTGTGCTCTTTTTTCTGTTCCAGGATCCCATTTAGAATTACAATTACTCGGCATGTCTCTGTTAGATGCTCTTGACTGTAATAGTTTCTTAGGCTTTCACTACTTTTGATGACTGCAACAGTTTTGAGGAATACTGGTCAGATATTTTGCAGAATGTTTTTTCAATTGAGGTTTGTATGATATTTTTCTCATGGTTAGTCTGAGATTATGGATTTTGGGGAAGATCACATAGGTAAAGTATCACTCTCATGACTTCATATCAAGCATACATACTATCCACATATGACATCATTGTTGGTGTTAACTTTGATCAGCAGGCCGAGGTCACATTTGTGAGGTTTCTCCATTGTAAAATTACTCATTTTCTCCCTTTCCATATTGTTCTCTTTGAAAGGAGTCCCATGCACAGCCCACATTTATGGTGGGGGGAGTTATTTATTCAATCATTTGTTTATATCATTATGGACTCATTAATATTTGTTTCATGTTCTGCTATTTTTTTTTTTAATCAAATTGTTCCAGCTTTAACTACAGGGAGCTCTTCCAATTGGCTCCGAATGCCTCCATGACATATCTACATCACTGTGTTACATGATTTATGCAGGGGTTTTCTGCTCTTTATTTTTGTTTGTTTTGTTTTATGAGGGGGTGGTGGTGATTGGAGCACTTCCTTGCTTTCTGACACCATGTAATGCTCCAGGCCTACCATGTATGTTTCTTTCCCCAGTCTTAGAATCAGCCATTCCCCCAAGAAGCCTCAGTTCCTCGTACTGAAGAATAGAATTAGAAACCAAGATGTGGGCCCTGGGTGTGCTCTTTACTACCAAGCTGTCCTTGCTTCTAGGCCCTCTCAGCTGACAGATCAGGAAAAATATGTATATATACCAATGCATGTTTCTATAAATATTTCTAAAAATAGCCACCTGTATCTATATTAAACTAAACATGAGTAAATACCGATGTCTCCAACTCTGATCTATTACAACATACACTATTCTAGCCCTCTTCCTTTGCTTGTCTGCAATCTCTCATTACAAAAGTGAGAAACCTAACTCCCACTCTCCACCATTAATTTATTAATTACTCAATTCCAGCATATGTACAGTGATTTTAGAATTGCTAACCTATACCCCCATGGGAAGTAATGTTGCCAACTAGAGTATAGTGTTTATATACTAGTGGAGGTTAAGGTCTCCACTCACTTCCATAGTGATTTAGGTTAGCACCCTTTGTCCTCATACCTTTTAGTGAGAGTATTCATAATTTTGTAATGTCACACTTTGCATTCCATCCTGATATCTCCCAAACTTCTAAGCAATTATTTTATTTTATTTTATTTATTTTTTTTAAAGATTTTATTTATTTATTTGACAGAGAGAGACATAGTGAGAGAGGGAACACAAGCAGGGGAAGTGGGAGAGGGAGAAGCAGGCTTCCTGCGGAGCAGGGAACTTGACGCGGGGCTCCATCCCAGGATCCTGGGATCATGACCCAAGCCGAAGGCAGAGGCCCAACGACTGAGCCACCCAGGCAACCCCTAAAACATCCTCTTGTTTCATCTATCAATCCTACCCCCTCCCCAAACTTATGGCATTCATTGATCTGTTTACCATTTCTATAGTTTTACCTTTTTGAGAACGTCACATAAATGGGATCATACAATATGTAGTCTATTCAGACTAGCTTCCTTTGGTTATTAATTATTAATTTAAATTAGTTAATGTGTTACCTATTAATAATAGCACAAATCATCAATATTTACAAAAAGCTCACTGTGATTCTGATTGTGATTGCTTTGAATCCATAGTTCAAGTTGGGAAAAACTGACATTTGAGCAATAATGAATCTTCCAATGAATTAACATGGACTACCTGTCCACTTATTTTGATCATTTTGATTCCTTTCATCATGTTTATGTAGTTTACCACATACACATCCATAAATATTTTGTTAGATTTTTATACTGAAATATATCACTTTTTTAGTGCTATTATATATGGTATTTTTAAATTTTTTCATTTCAATTGTTTATTGATGGAATGTAGGAAAGCAATTGACTTTTATATTTTGACTTTGTATTATACAACCTTGATATACTTGCTTATTTCTACAGAGAATCATGTCATCTGCAAATAAAGATTTTTTCCTTTACTATCTGTATATATATATATATTTTTTTTTCTTGTTTCGTTGCAGTAGCTAGGACTTCCAATAAGATGTTAAATAGTGAAAGAGGACATCCTTGCCTTCTACCCTCTTAGGAAAAAAATCTCTAGTTTCTCACTATTAAGTTAGCTGTAGATTTTTTTGTAGATATCCTTTATCAAGTTAAGGAGTTCCCCTGTGTTCCTAGTTTGCTGAGAGTTTTTATCATGAATGGGTATTGAATTTTGTCAAATGTTTTTTCTGTATCTGTGATGTGACATACGATTTTTCTTTTTTAGCCTATTAATGTAATTATTGTCTTAATTGATTTTAGAATGTTGAACCAGCTTCGCATTTCTGGAATGAACACCACTTGGTAATGATATATTATTCTCTTTATATATTGCTGGATTCAATTTGTTAATATTTTGTTTAAGATTTTTGTGTCTATGTTCATGAGAAATATTATTCTGTAAGTTTTTTTCTCCTTGTAGTGTCTTTATCTGGTTTTGGTATTGGGGTAATGCTGACATCATAAAATGAACTGGGAAATGTTCCCTCTGCTGTTATTTTTGGGAAGAAATTATGGAGAATTGCTGTTATTTCTTTGTTAATGTTTGCATAGAATTTGCCTGTGAAACCGTCTGGATCTGTTTCTTTTTTGAAAGATTTTAAATTATGAAGTTAATTTCTTTAATAGACACAGGGATATTAAGGTTATTCTATTCTCCTTGAGTGAGTTTTGGTTGTTTGTGTCTTTCAAGAAATTGGTCCATTTAATTTAGTTATCAAACTTGGGGGAAGAGTTATTCATACTAGTCTCTCTTTGTTCTTTGAATGTCCATAGGATCAGTGGTGATGATCCCTCTTTCATTTGTGACATGGTAATTCATGTCTTCTCTCTCTCTTTTTTCTTCTTTCTCTCTTCCTCTTTTTTCTTTTCTTTCTTTCTTTTTTTTTTTTTTTTGGTTCTTGGTTAACCTTGCTAGAGGTTTGTCCATTTTATTAATCTTTTCAAAAAGCTTTTATTTTCTGTATTATTTTCAACTTTTTAAAGTTTTGCTTTTATTTTTATTATTTTTGTACATACCAAATTTAAAATATAAATTGCAGACAAAATGTTCTCAGACTATAATGGAACTAAACTAGAAATAATAACAGAAAGTTGACTGGAAAAGCCCCAAACATCTGGAGATTAAACAACACACTCCTAAATAACATGGAGGTCAAACAAAAAGACTCAAAAGAAATTAAAATATATTTTGAATTAAGTTGAAATAAAAATACAGCTAATGAAAATTAATAAGATACAGTAAAATGGTGCTTAGAAGATAATTTATAGCTTTAAATGCATATATTATAAAAAATGAAATTAGAAAAATTCAAAATTAAGATTTTAGAGAAAGATGACAAAATTAAATTTAAGACACTAAAAGTAAAGAAATAATGAAAATGAGACTATAAACTTAAATAGCTGAAAATGGGAAAACAACATAAAAAATAATAGCTGGTTCTCTGCGATGATCCCTAAAATCCATAAACCTTTAGCAAGACTGGCCAAGACAAAATTAAAGGGTAATATCAATAACTTTTAAAAAGATCTTTATGTAGTAACTTTTTAAAATGTTGTAATTCTGTTCTAAGTTTTTAATTAAGATGAGTTATAGGGAATTTAAGTGATTCTAAAAATGTTGGCCTGAATTTTAGCTTTTGGTTTCTAAATAAATTGATTTTATTTAAAGTGGCCTAACAGCATCAGATGGGCTCAAACAAGAAGACTCGCTGAGTAAGTGGCAAAGATTGCTACTCCACTTCTCAATCCCCATCTTCCTATGACATCTAAGTTCAGCTATTATAACAAGATGTGCTTTTGCTTCAGAAATCCCAGTAGTAGGGCTTGGCTTCCCACAGCTTTGTTTTATGCCACTGCTCTTCCTCTGATGTCAACTTCTGAACTTCCCAGTGGCTCTATAATTGGTGTACTTGTTCAATGGCCCACAGGGGCAAGAGCCTGGACAAATGAGAAAAAGGAAAAAAAGCAGAAACTCTACTCCACTGTTCAAATAGGGTGAGTTCCAGACAATCAGAAATTCCAGTTCCATTTTGCATATATATTCCAGACCTAAAAATAAATAAATAAATAAATAAATAAATAAATAAATAAATAAATAAATAAAAACTGCCCTGCCTATGTTTTAACTTCAATCCAATGACACTCTTTCATCTCTGATGCTGTCTGAATATTCAGGAATTAGATAACATGCAATCTTACTCAGAGACTGTAAAAACTTTAACCCACCAGAAATTCCTAGTCATCTAAGGTATAAAGGTCTTAATACCAGTTTCTAGAAACACGGTATTTTTCCATTCCTTTTCTGACTTCCTGGCTTTCCTCACTTTCTGGTAACCCCAGGACTGTCATTCCCATACAGGGTCAATAAAAGGAGGATCATCTTTTGGTCTAAACATGCCGGCCATCATCTGGAATTTGATGTTAGGAAACAGCCTAGATTGTGCATCATTTCCCCTAAGGAAATTTATCATTCCAGTTTGATTAATAAAATCCTCTTGAAGGAAGTATGGGTCACTATTTTAACTTTTGATTATCAGATAGATAAATTAATAATCTAGAAGTGTGAACTTGTAGACAAGGAAGTGGAACTCACCCAATCAGAGCAGAAGAAAGAAAAAAGGACTGAAAAACAGTAAAGATAGCTTAAGGGGCTTATGGCACAACATCAAGTGGACTAACATATGCATTATAAGTCTCCCAGAAGGAGAAGAAAGAGAAATGGACAGAACACTTATTTGAAGAAATAATGACTGAAAACTTCCCTAACCGGGGGAAGAAAAGAGATATCCAGATCCGGAACCCCAGAGAGTTCCAAATAAGAGGAAGCTAAAGAGATCTACACCAAGATACATTATAATTAAAATGTCAAAATTTAAAGACAAGAAAGGAATCTTAAAAGCAGCAAGACATGTAAAACACCTTTTTTTTAATTGAAGCATAGTTGACACACAATGTTACATTAGTTTCAGGTGTACAATATAGTGACTGTGCTAGAGAAAAACAAGAGAACCCCCATAAGAATCACCACAGATTTTTCAGCAGAAACTTTGCAGGTCAGAAGGGAGTGGAATGACATATTCAAAATGCTGAAAGAAAAAACTCCAAATGAAGAATACTCTACCTGGCAAAACTCTCCTTCAGAATTGAAGGAATTTTCCAAGCAAGCAAAAGCTGAAGGAGTTCATCACCACTAAACCAGCCTTACAAGAAATATTAAAGGGATTTTTTTTTTAAGTCAAAAGGAAAGTGTGCTAATTAGTAACAAGAAAACATGTAAAAGAATAAATCTCAATAGAAAGGTAAATATATAGTAAAGGTAGTAGATGAATCACTTTTAAAGCTGGTATGAAGGCTGAAGGACAAAAGTAGTAAAAATAACTATGATAACAGTAATTTGCAAGGGATACACAGAAATATGACATCAAAAAGTGTGGAGGGAGAGTAAATAAGTTGAGCATTGGAATGGGATCGAACTTGACTTTTAATCAACTTAAAATAGACTGTTATAGATATAAGTTGTTATATGTAAGCCTCACGGTAACCACAAAACAAAAACCTAGATACACAAAAGATAAAGAGTAAGGAATCAAAGCATCATTAATCATCAGGAAAGTGCAAATCAAAACAACAAGGTATCATCTCACACCTGTTAGAATGGCTATGATCAAAAAGACAAAAAATAACAAGTGTTGACAAGGATGTGGAGGAAAAGGAACCCTCATGCATTGTTGGTGGGAATATAAATTGGTGCAGCCTCTATGGAAAACTGTGTGGAATCGCTTTAAAAAATTAAACATAGAACCACCATATGAGCCAGCAGTTCTACTTGTGGGTATTTACTTGAAGAAAATGAAAACACTACTCAAAAAGATAGAATGCACCCCCATGTTCACTGCAACACTATTTATAATAGCCAAGGTATAAAAACAACTTAAATGTCCATCAATGGATGAGCGGATAAACAAATTGTGTGTGTGTGTGTGTGTGTGTACAATAGAACATTATTCACCCATAAAAAAAGAATGAAATCTTGTCATTCACAACAATATGGATGGACCTCAAGGGATCATGCTAAGTGGAGTAAGTCAGTAAAAGAAATACAAATACTATATGATCTCTCTCACATGTAGAATCTAAAACAAACAAAAAGGGGCACCTGGGTGGCTCAGTCGTTAAGCGACTGCCTTCGGCTCAGGTCATGATCCCAGGGTCCTGGGATCGAGCCCCGCATCGGGCTCCCTGCTCCGTGGGAAGCCTGCTTCTCCCTCTCTCACTCCCCCTGCTTGTGTTCCCTCTCTCGCTGTCTCTCTCTCTGTCAAATAAATAAATAAAATCTTTAAAAAACAAACAAACAAACAAACAAAAAAGAACAAGGTCCCAGATACAGAGAATGGACTGACAGTTACCAGATGCAGGGGTTGGGGGGGGGGGGTGTGTGGAAGAAATGAGTGAAGTGGTTATTAAATATTAAAAAATAAAAAAGTGTTCTAGGGGAGAAAAATAAAACACATACTTGGACTAGATTTAATTTCCTAACAATCCTGAATTAAGTTACCCTACCTGCATTTTTCCCTCTCCCAGCAGCCAGTGGACCACGATAATAAGCTATAAATGACAGGGAAGGCTCTCTGAGAGGAGTGAGAGTTCTAAATTTCAGAGCAGGAAGCCACATAAAGTATCACATAACCCCAAACACTCATTTTATGAAACTGAGGTGCAGCCCAGAGACATGCTTTGCCCCAAATCACATACTGGGTTGGAAATGGAACTTCTAGGTATAACGTTCAGACAGGGGCAGGAGAGGACCGAGGGGGTGGGGGGGGCCAGCCTCCATGGCAGACCACACCTATGGTCAGAGGCCTTCCCCAGAACCTGCCTGGGGTGTGGTCACCAACATCCTGATAACCAGGATGTAAGCAAACACAGGGACTTCCGGGAAGCATGGACACGCACGAAAAGAACCTTCCGTGTCCTGAGGTGACCTCTTGGCATTGACATACAAGTACCACGCCGTTTACGTTGCGGTTTGCCTCCCTCTCCGTGGGCTTTCCCAGAGGATCATGGGGAAATGGCAGGCCAGCGCATGCACCCTGGGAAAAGGAATCCCCTGTCAATCAGAGAAGGGAGGCAACCTGAGAAACCTCCCCCACCCATCCAGAGTCTCTACAGGGCTGGAAGAAGAAAAGAGAGCCCAGCTGCCGTCTGCGGGGCTACCCGCTATTCCTGAGAGTCTACTTCCACTTGCGTCAATAAAGCCTCTTTGCTGCTTCACTGTCACTATTTCTCAACTGAATTCTTTCCTTCTAGAAGACAAGAAATGAGGACCCAACTCAGCCCTGTAAGGAACCATGCATTAAATGGGAATATTACAGTTCTTTCGTCTGGCGCATTTGTTTGCAAGAGACATGCCCAACTTTAAAAAGCTGTCGTAATGGATCAGTCAGGAGAGCGAGCTAGAGATGGTTCCAGTCATATGGAAAAAGAAACCGTTCTGGGAGATAGATGGGCCTTTCCACCCGCAGAGTGGCCCCACCAGAGAGGCAACCTGCCAGCAGGGGGCACACAGCTCCCTTCTCGAAAAGAATTTCCACCCACCTGAGAAGTTACAAAATGGTAAATCTTACAACCATGAAGAAATAGCGCAGAGGACATTAGGAGAAGGAAGGGAAAATCAGAGGAGACGAACCATGAGAGACTATGGACTCTGAGAAACAAACTGAGGGTTTTAGAGGGGAGGGAGGTGGAGAGATGGGTTAGCCCGGTGATGGGTATTAAGGAGGGCACGTACTGCATGGAGCACTTGGTGTTCTACGCAAACAATGAAGTGTGGATCACTACATCAAAAACAAATGATGTACTCTATGGTGACTAACATAACATTAAAAAAATAATAATAAAGCATATTACATTTATATATAAAAAAATCTTACAACCATGGTCTGTGTCATTAAAGACTATTTGTTTGGGGACTTTGTAGAATTGTGAGATATTAACTTCAATTTGAAGCTGTAGAAGAGGAGATGACATTTGGATAACACCTTAGTCATATATCAGCTTCAGTGTGATTGAAAACATGGGAGCTAGGGTAAATGTCCAAGCTGTTCAGGGCAAAGATGTCAAA
Organism: Mirounga leonina; assembly: GCF_011800145.1. Taxonomy (NCBI): domain Eukaryota; kingdom Metazoa; phylum Chordata; class Mammalia; order Carnivora; family Phocidae; genus Mirounga; species Mirounga leonina. The sequence continues at coordinate 80,537,968 of NW_023270807.1, read as the reverse complement.
CCAAGTACTCAGACGCTGAAAAAAAAAAACACCTCTCACTACTATCACATATTTAACATAGATTCACAATAGTGAGTTAATGTGAGATTATAGCATAGGAAGAAAGGAGGCTATGGCTAGACTTAGAGGTAGTTTGACAGATAAACCAGTTTTTTTAAGAGATTTTATTTATTCATTTGAAGGAGAGACAGAGACTGAGAGCACAAGCAAGGGGAGAGGCAGAGGGAGAGGGAGAAGCAGATTCCCTGCTGAGCTGGGAGCCGGACCCCAGAACCCCGGGATCATGACCTGAGCTGAAGGCAGACGCTCAATCGTCTGAGCCACCCAGGCGCCCAGATCAACCAATTTTTACCTAGGAAACCAGGAAACTGGGTCATAGAAATCAGAGAAGTACTTGAAATAAATAAAGAAAAACCGCAGAGATTATGAGCATGGGGTGCTGACAGAGAGAACAGATTTGGGTTAGGGACCAAAGTGCTATTTTCCACTGAAGGAACAAAATAAGAATATAAGGTGTCTGAAGAAGGGGGGCAAGGGAACAAGGGTATATTGCACACAGCAATCAAATTCAAGTTTAAAAGCATAGAAACAACTGAGAAAAGAGCTTCTTGCTGCTGTGTGGTGTTCCTCTGCTGTAAGAAACTCAATTTTTTTATCAAGGCTTTGGGAAATTTTTCATATCTCTTGTCATGCCCAAGGGCAAATTTTTTACACACCAAAACAAGAATCCAAGCATAAGCTTCTTGCATAACTTTCTCTCCCTCATTTTTCAACTTCCCACGATTCCTGTGGAATGGAACAGCACTGTCCTGCCAAAAATTTAATTCAAACAATGACGACATTTCACTGTAAAAGACCCAGTGAGACTTAATGCTGCAAAACATAGATCAGAGTAGCAAATCTGCTGAAAAACCAGGCATTGATATGCACAAACCTAAGTGGCTCCCATGGAAAAATACTTGTTATTCAGAGAGAGTAATAAGAGAGGACTTTTTCCCCCCAATTACTATGCAGTGTTGATCTAAAATTCAATGTTGCTTCTTAGGAAGGTTCTTTGACAACATAAAGGGAAAAAAATGGAAAATAATTCAAATAATTCATTTGAATTAAAAAGCACTCTTTTACACATGTACTTAGTGTTCACTTCTTTTTGGAAAGAGACAACCAGTTTATATTCATATTTTCACTTTGGAATCACTGCTCTTAATTCAATGTTAATTAAGTTGAGCAGAATAACATTTTAAAGCAAGCTATCACTGATGTGGGTAGGAACTGAGTTTCAATGTATTTCCATTTGTCCTTGTTACTTAAGAGAAGTTTCACTTGTGTTTTGACACTTGAGAATCGAACATGATAGATTTTATTTTTTAAAAGAACCATTAACCATTTCAAGTTAGCTGGCTGAGCTGATTTGTTTACTTAATTTCCATTCATAATCCAAAGAAATATTTTGTAACAATTTAAGAGAAATCAGAAAAGAGTGACTTCAAACAATTTCTGAAAGACATAATACTGATGAATTACCTTGGTAAACGGCAAACCATCCGGCAGTTCACTAGCCCACCTGGAGAATCAATGGAGAGTTTTCAGAAAGATCTGAAAAGACAGTTAAGTTCCACGGTACAAGGAGTGCAGAGAAGCCTAACCTGAAGCAAGGGCCCGTGATGAGTGAGGAGGTGAAAGGGAGTTCTCAACCTTACCCTGGTGTCTTACGGGAACTGGTCCCCAGGCTATCACTCCTTTCTTGCACTTGGCCCAGATGGTACCCTGGAAAGTGATTTCAACAGCAAATACTATACTTTATTGAAAAACAGAGCAAAAACAAATCTAGCTAATCACATTAAAATCACAAAGAATATAAGATGAGACCGCACCATTGCTTACTGTGGGGTTCAGCATCATTTAGAAAGTTTTAACCAAGAAAGAACGGAAGGAAGGAAAGAAGGAAGGAAGAGAAAGAAAAGGAGGGAGGAAGGATGGAGGGAGAAAGAAAGGAAGGAATATGAAAGAAAGAAGGAGGAAGGGAGGGAGAGAAGGGATGGAAAGAGAAAGAAAATCAATAGGGTGTATGTATGAAGAAAGGAGAGTCAAATTTATTATTTACAAGCAATAAAATAACTTACCTAGAAAATCTAAGAAAATCAAATAAAGAACTGTCAGTGCAGATGAGAGTTTAGAATGACAATGTGTTCCTGGAATAAAAATAGAAAATTCAAGTCTTTCCTACATTTGAGAAAATAAGACAAATAAAATATAAAATCAAACAAAGAAAATAGAAAAGTAAACAAGACATTGGTAATGATTAAAGAACAAACAGATAAATGGAACAGAAAAGAAAAGACCAGAAACTGACCCAAATATTTGAAACAATTTGATATATAATAAAAAAGAACTTTCAAACCAGTTTGGATTTTTTTTTATTATTATTATGTTATGTTAGTCACCATACAATACATCATCAGTTTTTGATGTAGTGTTCCACGATTCATTGTTTTTATATAACACCCAGTGCTCCATGCAGTACGTGCCCTCCTTAATACCCATCACCAGGCTAACAAATCCCCCCCACCCCCCTCCCCTCTAAAACCCTGTTTGTTTCTCAGAGTCCAGTCTCTCATAGTTCATCTCTCTCTCCGATTTCCCGCCTTCATTTTTCCCTTCCTTCTCCTAATGTCCTCCATGCTATTCCTTATGTTCCACAAATAAGTGAAACCATATGATAATTGACTTTCTCTGCTTGACTTCTTTCACTTAGCATCATCTCCTCCAGTCCTATCCATGTTGATGTAAAAGTTGGGTATTCATCCTTTCTGATGGCTGAGTAATATTCCATTGTATATATGGACCACATCTTCTTTATCCACTCATCTGTTGAAGGGCCGAGATCCGCTCTTTCCACATGGGTTTTTTGAATAATGAGTATATTGGTCTAAGTAACTAAAAGTCAAGGTAGGTCAGTACCTCAGAAAAATAAATTCTACATCAAAGCAAAAAAGAAAAAAGTTTTTTAAGGAGTTAATGAAAACATGTAATTGCAGAAATACTGGAGTAAAATATTGGTGAATAACCCTAGATTGAGAGAAGTTTATCAAATTATATCACCAAGAGCAGAAACTAATAATGGAGATATAAAGATTTTTGTTATACAAAAAAAAAAAACCTGTTAAACCTGGAAGTGAAATTAGAAAAATGGGACATGGGAACCCACTGAAATCCAGAATTTATTAGATGGTCTTAAAATTGGGACCTTTCTCATTCCAAGTAAATGAAGACTTTGCTGTTGAGCCGGCGACTGAGCAGATAGAGCTGTTCTAGCAAGTCCCGCTTCAAATCTTCAGTTGGGCCTTTCTCAGCTTTTGCACAAATACGGTCGGGCTATCATCTGCCCTGAAACACTTGACCAGCGGCCATGCAGGGCAGTCTGGAAGAATCTATGATTCAGATAAACGATGGTAAACAACAGCGTTCATTCTCTTCACAGTGTAAGGCTACCTGACATGCTTCTAAGATGGCCCAGAATCCTTCCTCCTGCTCCAATATAGAAGGGCTCTCCAGTACACTTTCCCCAGTCCCGGAGAATAGGACCAAATGCTACTCTTTCAGCCCCAAGTTGATAAATGCTGATTCCCGGTGAACCCCAGGAGATTTCTGTGTTGCCTCCAAACTTCTCTACAAGGAAAGAATGAGATAAAGGGGCAACTATTGCAAGAGTTGCTGCTTTCTACACTGCATGTGAAACGTTTTAAAAATTATGGTTAACACGATGTATTTTAAAATTACTAGGAAGCCAGATGGTTTCAATAATGTTCCAGATATACTAGTGAAATATATCACCCATGAATTTATCCTAAAGAAATATGTTAATGACTACAGGTATATTTTGTTTCTTGAAGGAAATGACATTGAACTTGTATTGAACTCAGCTGCTTTGATTCAGCAAGCCACAACTGTTAAAAGCAAGGATATCAGAAAATTTTTGGATGGTATCTATGTTTCTGAAAAAGGAGCAGTTCAGCAGGCTGATGAGTAAGATTTGAGTTGTCCATCTACAGAAACAGCAAGATGCCGGATGACTTTTCAGACTTATTTGTGATATTTTAAAGATGCAATAAAAGCTATAGTGATTTGGAAAACAACAACAACAACAGCAACTTTTAGGGGCACCTGGGTGGCTCCATCAGTTAAGCATCCAACTCTTGGTCTCAGCTCAGGTCTTGATCTCAGGGTTGTAAGTTCAAGCCCCGTGTTGGGCTCCACGCCTAGCGAGGAGCCTACTAAAAATAAATAAAATAAAATAAAATAAAATAAAAAACCTTTTGCTTTCATACAAATGCAATTAACACTCAAAGTATATCTAAATGTAAATCTTACTACTCAATCAATTGTACCCATTAGCACTTAGTTTACCAATGCCACTAAAAACTGCTCCCCTGCTGGTGGTTGATACAGGAACTGAAAATTAAACTAATTAGCTAGCTGCAGTATCAGCTTTTTTTTTTTTTTTTACCAGGGGAAAGGGTCTAATAATATTTCTACATATGATCAAGTCTTGTTACCTCAAGGTGAGAAAACATGTTTGAGTTACTGACTTTCTTGTGACTTTTCCCTTGTGGGGCATATCAAGATTTGAATGACCTCGTCAAAACACTAGTGTTATGAATATTGGCTTGGTTTCAGTCTTATAGAGCATGGCTTGGTGAACTCTCTAAAGATATGTAAAATCTCTTGTTAAACATCTAGTGTTCCAGGGACAAATTCAGTGATCACATGCATTATGAAATATCTCTGCAATAGAAGTGTAAGTTTATACTAAAAATCATCAAATGATGAACTAAACATAATCTTAAAAATATTCAGTCACATGGTTAATATGTTTATATAAGGCTATCAGGTTTCCTTTACCTTAAAATTGTGCTGTAATATGTAGAAATAAAAAATGCCAGAATTAGGGGCACCTGGGTGGCTCAGTCGTTAAGCATCTGCCTTCAGCTCAGGTTGTGATCCCAGGGTCCTGGGATCGAGCCCCGCATGCATTGGGCTCCCTGCTCAGCAGGAAGCCTGCTTCTCCCTCTCCCACTTCCCCTGCTTGTGTTCTCTCGCTGTCTCTCTCTGTCAAATAAATTTAAAAAAAGAAAAAAAATGCCAGAATTATATTGTTGAAAGTGACATTTATAAAAGAAAACAGCATGGCTGCACTGTATCAAAATTGTTGGTGGGACCAGAGTGGACACGTGGATTCACAAGCAGGTTGACTGGCCAGCTCTGTGCCCTGTGGCTCCCTCTCTCTTACTCTAGCAGCAAACCACAGAGCAGCTCCAGAGCTGTCTGAAGGATAGGTAAGCATGTCCCAGGCAGGGCTCCTAGCACTTGTCTTTTTACTTCATTCCTATTAACAACTATTTATTTCCCAGAAAGAGGGCTCACATACCAGACTGTTGGAAACCTTGAAATCTGACTCATACTGCAGTTGAGAGCAAATGCCTATTTTCTACAAGAAAATTTATCCCAATTTTTAAAAAATTTCAAAATAATTGTCAACATCAGCACTAGAAAGCTGGTTTCTTGATTATTAATTGGAAAAATCCTTTAATTATGTTCAGTTCTCAGGGTGCCTGGATGGCTCAGTTGGTTGGGTGGCCAACTCTTGGTTTTGGCTCAGGTCATGGTCTCATGGGTCATGGGATGGAACCCCACGTTTTGCTCTGCACTCAGCTGGGAGTTGGCTTGAAGAGTCTCTCCCTCTGCCCCCCCCCACTCTCGTGCATGCTCTCTCTCACTCTCTCTCAAATAAATAAATCTTTAGAAAAATAAAATAAATGAATAAATATTAAATAAATATATATATGTTGTTCTCTTACAGGACTCATAAAATGTGTAAATAGTTGATTATAAATGTATTTCCCATTTATAGTGCCTTTTAAAGATTACATTAAGCAAAATAAAACTTCCTCAGTTATTAGTGTGAAATATCAACAATGATGAAATTTCTTAGATTACCACTAGATGGTACTATAAAACCTAGTAAATGTAATCTGCTCCTCTTGGTTTTGCGGCTGTTTCAGGCTCCTTCAATAACACTTTTTTTAAAGATTGCAAGTCCAGTGATAATTAATATTTATGTAATGACTTCTACACACACACACTGATCAAATAGTATTGGACTAGCTGAGCGACCTTGGACAAGTCAGTTATCCTCCTTATGCCTCATCTATCTTTCCCCATCTGTCAGAAGACTCCTGGTTCTCTTGCGGGACCCCACATCATGACCTCTCCCCCTCCCAAGGGGGAGCCTAGAACCTAAAAGAGCCACTCAGAATCCTTTCCTGGGATTTTTTTCAATCTAGAATTGGGAAAAGCTAGCTAGTACTTCCCTGCAAGTGCTGGAAAAACAGGGCAGGAAGCTGGCCTCAAGTAGGAAAAAAAAGAAAAACAGAGAAGCAGACACAAGGGGCCAAGAACAAGTCCTGATAGTGTTCATGTCCCCAGTTCTAGCTGTTCCTGGAGTCGGTCACATGATGGTCCTGCCCTCCCAGAGGTTGATGAATCACATTTCTTTAACCACATTTGACAACAAAGTGTCCCTCTGGTAAATACTCCTTTTTGCCACAGATAGTTTGAATTGAGTTATCATCACTTTGACCAAAAGAATTCTTACTAATCAAGGTGGTGACTTTACTCTGTTACGGAACCTGGACTGGATGGCCTGATGGAAAAACCAAGTGGCACCCAGAGATCTTGGAGGATAGGAGGTTTATTTAATGCCGGCAGGCTCAGAGGAGAGTGGTCTCCAAAGGTCTGAGACCCGAGCACAAAGGGGGCAATTTATACACTTCTACTTCTGCATATTGGGCACTCTGGGTGCGTGGGCAAAGTGGGGCAGGGAGAACCCGGAAGAGCCCTGGGGCAGGGGCTGGGACTCCCTCACTGGCTCAGTCAGCCATCTTAGGACACAGATTTTCCTTATCATTCCCCACTTTGATGCCCCTTTAAACAACTAGTTTAGAGGGGATCATTCTGTTTGACTCTGAGGGTTGACTGCAAGGCTTGGGGTGAACACGGACTTAATCATAAACTTAACAGCACACCAGGTAGCAAAGGACCAGGACTGACTGGGGCCAGGAAAACTACGGTGAAATGCGCTCAGGAGTAGACAGCAGAGGGCCAGTAAAAATGGGATCTATGACCTTAGGTAGAAGGCTCTGGGGGAAATTCCAGTCAGGAGGGGCAACAGTGTAGAGTCTGACTCCCAAGATGAGGGAAATCACACCGATGAAAGCCAGGGACCACGGTGAGCAGGTGTCCATCAGTCAGTGGGGTCTCATCAAAGTGAAGCCGGAGTGGGTTCGTGAAGTCTGGCTGGACTGTCCACTGGCGGGGCTCTTGGTCTGAATGAGCTTTCTTCTTTCTCCCAATCTTTAACCCAAACTGAGTCCCCTGTCTGGAAGGAATGTACCTGAGACCCTAAGGAGACTGGGGCCCTCTCAATGGTGTACTTTGGTAATTTATTTAGGGTGGCCCCCAGGGCATGAAGCTGCTCCTGTATCCCTTTATCTCCAAACTGATGCAAGTTTCCTGAAAGGCTTCCCCAAGCACAGGGGAGGCTGTCCATATATTAATTCGAATGGGGAGAAACCTGATGTCCCGGGCGTGCAGTAAGCACGCAGGAGAGCTAAGGGTAGCAGATCCGGGCATGGAAGTTTAGTCTCCTGACAAAACTTCATTTGCTCTACTTTCCCTGAACTTTGGGGTCGGTAAGCAGTGTGGAGTCCCCAGGTGATGTTGAGAGATTTGGCCAAGACTTGTACAATGTCTGCCACAAATGCGGGTCCGTTGTCACTATGGATTGTTAATGGCAGGCCGAACCAGGGCATGATCTCCTGCAAGAGGACTTTAGCTACTTCCCAGCTTTGGCTTCTTGACTGGCAAGAGTGGGGTATTCCAGGCTGACTGGCACTCGACTAGAATACCTGCTTCTTTGAGTTCGGTCAGATGTTCTTGGATGCCGATCTTAGCTTCTTGTGGAAGGAAGGTTGGGCTCCTGGGATCAAGGTTGCCTTGAGGTTGGGCTCCTGGGATCAGTTCAACAATGATAGGGGCTCGGTTCCGGGATAGTCCAGGTGGGTTGTTTTCAGCCCATACTGAAGGGAAGGTGAGTCTAAACTCCAGCGGGCTGCTCGGTTGGGCCTGGGCACAGAATAGCCTCCATTCTTCTTCCCTTGGCGTGGTAATTGCTAGTATTAGAGACCCCGTCTCCTCTTATCTTGGGTTCAGTCAGAGGCTAGTGTGTCCAGTGGCTCAAAGGTTATCTGAGCCCTAAGCTTGGAGAGTATGTCTCTGCCCAGGAGACGGATGTGGCCATCAGGCAGATAAAGGAATTCATGTTGGATCTTGTGGCCCCCGAGTTCACACTGGTGAGCCTGGCAAAAGGGCTGTTGTATCACCCGAGTCCCAGTGGCCCCAAGGATGGTCACAGTCCTTTGGCTAAAAGGGGCCACTGGGGAGGTGACAACAGAGTGCTCGGCCCCAGTATCAACCATAAAAGTCACTGGTTAGCCCCCTGCCTTCATTCTGACTGTGGGCTCATGGGGGCCAAGGAGGAAAGAGCCCAGTCCCCGTCAGTCTGAGTCCATTCCCACAAGGCCTCTGAGGTCCTCCTCTCGAGGTTCTTCCTTGTAGCGGCTGGGCTTTTGAGCCTTTCCTCAGTTGGGACATTCAGTTTTCCAATGCCCTTTCTCTTTATAGTAGGCACATTGATCCCTTGCCAAGGGGGTTCTGGGCTTCCCCCCTTTCGGTGGTTGGGTTCTCCCAGTCTTTGTGTTATCCTTTTCTTTCAGGGCAGCGGCAAGGAGGCTGGCTTTCTTTTTCATCTTTTTGTTGACTTCCCATTTGGCTGCGACTTCCCTATTCATGTAGACCTTATTGGCAATCTCTATTGGGTGATGTTCATCCTGGCAAAACCCTCTAGTTTCTGAAGTTTTTTTCTGATGTCTGGGGCAGCCTGAGCCACGAAGGAGGTGTTTACCATCTGTTGGCTTTCCTGTGCCTGAGGGTCAAATGGTGTGTATATCCTGTAGGCTTCACATAGTCTTTCGTGGTAGTCCCTGGGGGACTCCCCAGGATGTTGAGTGACCGAGGATACCTTAGTCATGTTCATGGGTTTCTTAGCTCTTGCCCGCATTCCCCAGAGGAGGGCCTCCGGGTACCGGCGGATGTGGGCCTGTCCCTCAGTTGTGGTAAAGTCCCATGCTGAGCACTCTTCAGGTGCGACCGTATTAGCCCAGGCAGCAGGGTTGATCACTCCTGCTGGTGAGTGGTCTTCCAGGTACTGCCATGCACCTTTCATTATTCTCCTCCTCTCCTCTGTGTTAAATAGGGTGCAGAGTAACTGTTGGCAGTCTTCCCAGGTTGGCTGATGAGTCTGGAAGAGGAATTCTATGAGGTCTACCATGGCCTGTGGTTTCTCAGAGTAGGATGGGGTGTTATGTTTCCAGTTGAGGAGGTCGGTGGTGGATAAGGGCTGATAATACATCACGGAATGGCCAGGTTGGACCGTCTCGTCTTCACCACGCCTCTTGGGTTCCCGCATCTCTCACACCGGCATTTGGAGGGCGCTTACACCCGACCTGGGGTACAGCCTAGCTGCTGGTCCTGGAGAAAGTGGATCCTTTGGGTCTGGGGGCGCCAGTGAAACCAATGGCGGCAGACTGTCTGGAGCTGAAGGGCCAGGTGTAGATGGTCTTGGGGGTATGTACGGTGGGGGCAGGGTCGGTTCATCCTTGGGATCTCCAGCTAGGATTTGTGGAGACTGGGGCTTCTGCTGATTTTCTTTAGGTCGCTTGGATGAGGCGATTAAGACCCTGGCCTGTCCCTGCTTATTGCAAGTGAATCGCACCCGGGGGGAAGGGTCTGAGCAATTCCTAGGCAGGAGTCAATGTACGGAAACTGGTCAGGGTGTCCTGGTTCTCCTCTTATGACTCGCCATACTTGACGAATCGTTGGGACATCCAATGTCCCTTCTGAAGGCCACCCGACATCAAAGGTGGGCCATTCCAATTCACATAGGGTTCTCAACTTGCCGGGGTTCATCCTGACTCCATAGTCTCCTGAAAACCTCTTCTTAAAATTTTTGGTCATGGTCTCTAGAACCATAGGTTTACTCTGCCCTGACCCCATGGTGATGTCCCTGTGTGCAGTGGCACAGAGACAGACAAAGGGGGGGTTGCCTCCTGAGCTGAAGAGACCAATCAGATGCCCATCTGGCCATGTCCTGAAGGAGCTTAGGTGAGGCTTAGCCATAGCGGTCTCAGCGTTGCAACTTACGATAGGAAACTATTCTGATGCCGCCATAGACTGTATGCCATTCACCACGGAATCACAGACGGGCCCACTCAGACTCTGTAGGCTTCTGGGGACCTAAGGGTGCCTGCCTGTGGAGTCACAGAATCTGTCTGCTTGAGCAAGCCAGGTCGGACTGCACATTCACAATCCAGAAGTTATTACATTCCCTCCCTGGGAATCCCTACCTGTGAGACCTCTAAGAGGTCTCTGGGAGGTGATCAGGCTCCCCTTCCACCTCAATGGGGGTGAGCCTGTCTGGGTCCTGAGGCCCCAGGCCTTATGTATATAATAATACCATGGTATGTAATTCTCCCAAAATAGGGAGATTAAGCTCAAAGCTTATGATCCATTAGGAACAGGTAGAATCTTGAAGGGATACGGCTCCCCAGAAATGCCCAGCACTTTGCAAATGGATGTTACTTCTTACAAGCATCACTTCAGTCTTACAAGACTAGATGGCTCAGCCCTTCCAGACATTATGCTACAGGTTTTGAAGGGTAGGTAGTGGTATGCCTTTATTCCATTAACTTACAGTGCTCTTGATCCCCCCCTTATAAACGAATAGGGTAGACATATATTTATTTCTTATATTCTCAGAAATTGAAGACTAAAGAAAATAGCAGAAGATATTGGGGTTTTAGTGCAAAGCAGTAAACCAGTTTGGGTCTTTTTCTCTCCCTTTCTCTCTCTCTCTTTCTGTATCTCAGTGGAAAAATGTAGAACCTTGAGAATCCATAATGCCAATGTGCTGTCTCTGAAAGCACCTTAAGATGTACCCATTTTAATGGGTACACTGCTAGGGTGGTAGGACCAGAGAGAACCTGGGAACTCACCTCTTAGGTTCATGACTCTTTCAGACCTAGCAGGAATATACTCTAAATTAACTCGGAGCCATACACAATCACTCCTCTGCTAATTAGTATACAGGTCAAATTACAGGTGTCTGATATGTGGAAGAGGAATATAAAATACAAAAGTAAAACATAGTTTGAAAAAATCCTTTATGACTGTAAAGTTTTTGTTTTCATTCATTCTTCCCTACATCATTGCAATAAAAAAAAAAAAACCTATCGTAAACCATAGTCCTTCCTCCATAACAGCAGTGTCATCTGCTCCAACTTCTCCCTTGTTGGGCGTGGCACAACAGTTCTCTAAGGTCATCGTATTCAGAATGTCTATGAATGTTACTTCCTCCACCCACTATAGTTAATTCAGCCAATTCACTTTTTGTCCCATTTGAATTCATTGCTTTTTCTCCATTTCCATAACTATTCTCCTAAACCAAATTCCACTGACCTCAGATTGGATTACAGCAATCCCTCCCTTACTCTCTGTCTTCCTCAAATTTGTTTTCTCTCTAACTGTAGGTAACCTCTACCTCCTTCCTCAAGTATCCATAGTGTACCTCTATTGCTTTTCACATCAAAGCAAAACTCTATTTTGGCATTTGAAACCTCCATCAATTCTCTCTTTTTTTTCATGGATTTACTTTTCATTCATTCATTCATTCATTCATTCATTCCATAAATAAAAACATTTTTGAGTGCTTACTATAGTCCTCTGTCCTGGGTCCTAAGAACAGAGCTGTGAAAAAAAAACCAAAGCTCTACCATCTTGGAGCTCTCATTCTAGAGCAGGGAGGCAGACAGGGAACAAATCAATTAATATAGAAACTGTTAGATGGAAATAAGTGCTATGAAGAAAAAAACTAAAGCACAATAGAAAAGGTAGAGATTGTTGAATGGGCATATATTTGTATAAAGAATTCAAAATGTTGGGATAGTCAGAAAAGGTGGCATTTGAAAAAGACCAGAAGAGATATGAAGATGAAGCAAGCTACTATTTTGGAGAATAGCTTTCTTTTATTTATTTATTTTTTTTAAGATTTTAGGTATTGGGGCGCCTGGGTGGCTCAGTTGGCTAAGCACCTGCCTTTGGCTCAGGTCATGATCTCGGGTCCTGGGATCAAGCCCCAACTCGGGGGGTGCTGCTTGTCCTTCTTCCTCTGCCCCTCCCCACCACTCGTGCTCTCTTTGTTTCTCTCAAATAAATACATAAAATCTTTAAAAAAAAAAATAAAATGCAAAGATTTTGTGTATTTATTTATTTGAGAGAGAGTGAGAGTGAGTGGGAGGGACAGGGAGAGAGAATCTGAAGCTGACTTCATGCCGAGCACAGAGCCCCAGTCTGGGCTGGGTCGCAAGACCTGAGCCAAAACCAAGAGCCTGACGCTCAACCGACTGAGCCACCCATGCACCACTTGGGGAAGAGCTTTCTTAACAGAGTGGAAACAATGCTTCAAAACTTGTGAGTTATGGGTGTGTTTGTAGTATTTATGGAACAGCAAGGAGGCCAGTGTAAAGGGAGAGTGAGCAGAGGGCAGGACAGAGAGAACAGGGGATCCAGAGCATATAGGGCTGCCCATGCCACACATATGCCATGCGTTTTGCTCTGGGAGAGTTGGCAAAGCCATTTTAACGGTTGAGCAGAGGAGTGACATGCTCTGACTTATAATTGAAAAGATCACTCTGGTCACCATGTGGACATTATTCATATAAGAAAGAGAACAAAAGTAGAAGCAGGGAGATCCTTTCTGGTAAGTGATGATTTTCCTTTGGGCTGCAGTGGTTAGCAGCAAGTGATGAGAAATGGGTCTATTTGGAATTCATGTTGTATTTACAGCTGACAGGACTACCTGATTGCTTGAGGTGGTATGTGAGGAGAAAGAAAAGTCAAAGATTTTGAACCAAGTAACTGGAAAGATGGAGTTTCTAACTAACTGATACTGGAGAAGGGCTGAAGATACCAACTACTCCTTAACAGAAAAATTCTACATCTTTCACTTTGGCTCCTTCCCTACCTGTCTGTATCTCCTACTTCCTTTGTTTTGATCCATCTGCCAAGACACAGCACTCATTCAATTGAGGGTATTTATGAATTCATAATTTGCAAAGTCCTGAGCTAGAAACTAGAAGGATATAAAAACATGTAAGATTCCTCATACATTTCTAACAATCTATATGAGAAAAATAATATTATTTATTTGTGAGAACATAACAATATAATTTGAATATGCAAATGTTTATAAATAAATTACCTTTGTGAGCAAGGAATAGTGAATAGGTACAGAGGTACAGCAGGGATCTAACTGAACAAAACATGGCCCTTGTTCTCAAGAGTCTTATATGCTGAGAGTTCAGTGAGTGTTGTTACCATTCCATTGTTGGGATATAAGGGATTTTCAATAGGTGCTAAATGAAAAAATGAGAAGAACAACACATCAGCATGAAAGTGGAAAGAGATCATATCCGCCAGGGGAATTCAACAGATGGGTCAAGCCTGCAGTTCTTTCAAGGCCAGCTTGAGTTGTCGTATTCCATGATACTTTCCCTAATTAAGTGCCTTTCCAGTGAGTTTCCTCAGCACCTGCATATGATCAGCACTGGCGGGGCGCCTGGGTGGCTCAGTTGGTTAAGCGACTGCCTTCGGCTCAGGTCATGATCCTGGAGTCCCGGGATCGAGTCCCGCATCGGGCTCCCTGCTCGGCAGGGAGTCTGCTTCTCCCTCTGACCCTCCCCCCTCTCATGTGCTCTCTCTCATTCTCTCTCTCTCAAATAAATAAATAAAATCCTTAAAAAAAAAAAAAGATCAGCACTGGCCTGATTTGCACTTACATTTATACTTTCTTACAAGTGCACATTAGTTATACTCTGGAATGTAAACTTGAAAGCAGGAGTGGATCTTATTTAATTTCCTTTGAACTTTAAAAATGCTAAATAAATATTGTGAGAAAGTTATAAAATATGCACGAATATGGGGCTCCTGGGTAGCTCAGTTGGTTGAGTGTGTCTGACTCTTGATTTCGGCTCAGGTCATGATCTCAGGGTCATGAGATTAAGTCCTGCGTCTGGCTCTGTGCTGGGCGAGAAGCCTGCTTAGGACTCTCTCTCTCCCTCTGCCCCTGTTCCCTGCTCACACCAGCTTGCTCTCTCTCTAAAATAAATAAATAAACAAATAAATAAGCACGAATATTATAAAATATCTTACATTATTTTAAAATGCTTTTGGAAAAGGAGAGGGGGAGTGTTACGGAACCTGGACTGGATCGCCCGACGCAAGAACCAAGCGGCACCCAGAGATCTTGGAGGATGGAAGGTTTATTTAGCGCCGGCAGGCTCAGAGGAGAGTGATCTCCAAAGGTTTGAGCCCCGAGCACAAACAAAGGGGGCAATTTATACACTTCTATTTCCGCATACTGGGCACTTTTGGCGCGTGCGCAAAGCGGGGCAGGAAGAAGGACCCGGATTGGTGCAGGGGCGGGAAGCAGAGCAGGGAGAAGAACCTGGAAGAGCCGCAGGGCAAGGACTGGGACTCTCTCGCTGGCTCGGTTGGCCATCTTAAGACACAGATTTTCCTTATCAGGAGGGCAAGGGGGTCTTCCCAAAAGTACAGAAAACTTCATCCTTTGGGGGTGTGTGTATATATATATAATGTATAGAAAACTGTGTGGATATATGTGTATATATGTGTATGTATATATATGTGTGCATATATAAAAACATATATATATCTATATATCAGCCCAAAATAGGAATCCACTAAATGTTCAAGAGACTTAGTCAAATACTTGTTCTCGAATTTTAGTACTTAGATTTTAAATCAAACAATTGTAGTATTTGCACATATCTTGTACAATTTCTATGAGTTATGGGGTGTGTGGGGGTTTGGGTTTTTTGGGGGGATGTCAACATATTTCACATTTTACTGAGCATACTTATATACACAACATATTTATTAAAAGGGTTTTACAATACACAGTTTAATCACCTGGTTTAAAACTAAATATGTTGTGAATATTTTCTTTTACAACAGCTAGAATAATTGCATTAAATGGAGAAAACACAATTTATTATGTACCTTGTTGGGGAAATTTAGTAAGAATTTTTTTCCAATGAGACTTCATTCTCTTTATAGTGCCTTGAATAAAGTGCCTTGTCTAATACAATTTTTTTATAAATGATAGAAACTTGTCCTTCAACTTAGCTTTTGAACCTGCTTCTCTGTTCCCATCTAATCATCAATCAAGAAATTAATTTTATTTTTTCCTAGTTATCTCTCTCATTTGCTTCCTCTTTTCTATCTGTTGTTTCCTGATACACACTCACACTTCCCTTACTCCACCACACTATCCTTCACCTCCAATATCTGCTTCTTCCTCTCTCATTTGCTCCCCTTACAAATGCTTCCTTTCCTTTCTTTTGAAGATACTGTCTTAATTGCTTTTGATCAACTCTACTCAAAACTATCAGTTCCACATTAGTAATAGCCTTTAATAATCTGAAGATAGAATTCAATTGTTTAAAGAAAAATATTAGTAAGTCCCTTGGTAGAGTTCAGATGTAAATATTCCTTTTATCAGGCACTGCATGTTGTTTTACTTTTCTCTGAAATATTTCTGATTTAAACCACTATTACTTTGTGATAAGGATTTAAAAAATAGCAATGTATGGAAACACTATCAAGTTTGAGGCATTCTGCAAAGGTAGTGATGAAGGATAGTTGGAAGGCAAGCAGGCAGGGACAAGCCTCCCCCCAAGAGGAAACCACCCTTAAAAGGATTTTACACCACCCTGGAAGGAGCCCTCCACCCTTTCCCATGTGACAACCTGATTGGATGTCAGGTGCAGTGAGGGTAAATCAGATTAAAACAGCCAACAAGCCCATAAAAACCCCTAGATTTAGAAACTCCAGTGGCAAACCTCTCGGATCCCCTCCCTGGGGAACTTTGTACTATCACTTTGCTATTGCTCAGTAAACCTTGCTTTGCTGCCCACCATTCTGTCTGGTCTACCTCTTCATTCTTCGAAGTGGTGTGACCAGGAACGTGGGCACCAATGGAGAAAAAAACCCCTGTAACAGTAGCATACTTTTATAAACCACTAAGACCTGCTGTTATGCTAGTTGTCTTCTCCTGGCAAGATGCTCTTGGTCAAAATGGAGCATTTCATTTAAAATGGCTGTCACCAGTTTGTTGTTTGCTGATTTTGTTCTTCATACTTCAGAGGTGTCCATTAATGTGGTGCATGTGTTTGTGTGTGTATGTGTGTGCCTGTCTGTACTTTAGATGAAATATTCTTCAGGTTGTTTCACACCATCAATGATATTCATACTATGAAGATTTTGCCTTTTAAAGATGCTGAGATTGACAAATCATAAAGAAATCATTGCACAATGCTGATGTTTTCACTTTGAGTGAGGCACCCTTTAGTTGCTTAAGCAAGATTTGAAATTATCATAATAATGTAAATTGACATATAATTTTTTCTTTGAATTTTTTTATGAAAAAGCAAAAGCAAAAAAAAAAAGACAGCAAAGAAAAAAATTCAAGTGAAGAAAATTGTTTCACACCCACATGGGCTAGCTCAAAATACAAAATTAGGTACTTTAATGGATAGATTCAAGGAACGTAATAGTCCTCTTTGCCTTTCTTTTTTAAATTATTCATTTGTGTAACAATTTTATATTCTTCATTTCTAAGGAAATCAAAAAGGCCTTCACAGTTTTCGTTTCTAAAAGAAATTTAAAATAGTAAATGGAAAAACAGATTGAATTTATAAGATCATTCAGCTACATGGCAGAGACAAAAATCAACTAATTATAGTTTTCATACATAATAATACATAATTGGAAAATACCATTGAAAATATGCTGTTTACAACTGAAACAAATACTTTGGAATACCTGAAAATAAAACCAAAAGTAAAGTGCAAGACTATAACCAAAAAAATAAAAGGAAGAAAAGAAACATTGTTAAGGAAAAATTTTAAAAAGTCAAAATCAATGGATAGATTATGTTCTTATGTAAAAATACCATAATATTAGAGAGACATTAATTTGGGATGTGCCCTACCATATACCAATGATCTTGGATTCACAGTAATTAAAATAGCATACATTAGCATAGGAATAGATCAACAAAATAAGTGGCTAGTACAGAAAAGACATCTATTATTATTGGAATTTAGAATATCATAAACATAGTAAGATAGCTAAGAGCATGCATTCTAGAGCCAGCCTGCCTGGGTTCAAATCTGATTCTGACACTAACTGGCTGTGTCACCTTGGGAAAACTATTTAATCTCACTGAACCTTAATTGCCTAATGTGTAAAATGGGGATAATAACAGTACCTACTTATTTTTAAAAATTAAATTTGCTAATTCACATAAAACACTTGAAAGTCTAAACTGTCCTAGATAGCAACCAAAGATATTGTCATCACCATCATCATCATCATCATCGTTGGAAGAAGATAACAATTACTATTATCGGGCTGTTGGAGAAAGGATAACGGGTTATTCATTTACTTAAAACATGCTTAAATCACTATTTCACATCACTCACAAAAATATCTTCCAGATCTATTTGTAACAACTAATTGTTCAAAATAGAAACAAAATAAAATTGTATTTGAAATGAAACTATGCAGGAGAGTATAATTATAGTTTTGTAATGGGAAGACATTTCTAAGCTAGATACAAACCCCAACAGCTAAAGGTATAATGATTAAAAAATTATTGGGATACTAATTAAAACTTTTGTGCAAAATACCATAAAGTCAAAAGGCAAAAGTCAATCTGAAGAAAACATTTATTAAAGAATATAGAAAAATTGTTATCCGGAATATTAAAAGACTCCTAAAAGTTAGTAAAATTGAATCTAATTGAAAAATAAGTAAAAGATATAGAAGCAATTTAAATGTAAAAAATATATTAAAAAGATGCTCAATATTACTAAACGCCAGGGAAATGTGTATTAAATAAAAATGACCTATTGTTTTTTTATGTAACATAATGACAACAATTAAAAAGATATCTAGTTTTCACAAAAGGAAGAAAAATAATTTTTCTCATGTACTGTTTGCAGGAAAATGTATTGACCATGACATTTTAGAAAATAAAAGGGCAAATTTTTGAAAAAGTTAAAGGAATATATACTTCAATCAGTAATTGACTTCTGGATATCCACTTCACAAAAAACAGAGGAGCATAAGGGTATACCTACAAAGTATCTTTTTTTACATTATTATTTGTAATAGAAAGTTAGATACACATTATAAATCTCTTAAATATATTGGAATATTCATTATATGGTGTACTATGTAGCCATTGAAGAGTAAGGTAAATCCATATGACTTATAAGAAAGATATTTAATTCATATTGTTCAATTAAAGAATTTTGCAGGACCATATATATAATATGATAACACTTAATTTTTTTTAAAAGATTTTATTTATTTATTTGAGAGAGAGTGTGTATGAGCACGAGCAGGAGAGGAGGAACAGAGGGAGAGGGAGAAGCAGGTTCCTCCCCCCTCCCCCCAGCAGGGAGCCCAACTTGGGGCTTGATCCCAGGACCCTGAGATCATGACCTGAGCTGAAGGCAGAGGCTTAACCGACTGAGCCACCCAAGCACCCGGATCACACTTAATTTTTTAATTCATATATTTATAATAAATATTCATGAGAAAGGCCAGTAAGTACACATGCTAAACTGTCAGCAATGATCACATTTGTTTGGAAAATGGCACAAAGGGGAGCAGTGAAGGCAGACCTTCACTTTTTAGTCTATATATTTCTATATTTTTTATTCAAGTATAATTAACATACAGTGTTATATTAGTTTCAGGTGTATAACATAGTGATTCGACAATTCTATACATTACTCAGTGCTCATCACAATAAGTGTACTCTTAATCCCCTTCACCTTTTTCACCCATCCCCCACCCACCTCCCCTCTGGCAACCACCCATTTGTTCTCTATAGTTAAGATTCTGGGTTTTTTTGTTTGTTTGTTTGCTTGTTCTCTCTCTCTCTTTTTGTTTTGTTCTTAAATTCCACATATGAGTGAAACCATATGGTATTTGTGTTTCCCTGACTGACTTATTTTGCTTAGCATTTTATCCTCTAGACAGATCCATGTTGTTGCAAATGGCAAGATTTCATTCCTTTTTATGGCTAAGTAGTATTTTGTGTGTGTGTGTGTGTGTGTGTGCGTGTGTATATACATATATACCACATCTTTATCCATTCTTCTAGGGATGGACACTTGGGTTGCTTCCATAATTTGGCTATTATAATATATTTCTATTATTTTAAACTATTCTACAATAATATATTTAGCATTGCTTATGTAAGCAGAATAAATAATCCATAGTAGACCTTCTTAGTCTATAAAGCTCTTTCTCTGCCAACTATATAATATTTTTGCTGCCCCACAAAATGCCGAGTCTCACTGATTTCTGTTTCTCCATTTAAGATTTTCTGCCACCCCAGGAACATCAATCCCTTCCCCAAACATAATGCAGAACAACTCTGTCTCATTTTGTACGCTAAACCCAATGAGTAGAAATATGAACAAAGTTGTAGTATAATCCTTTTTTTAAAGCATATAGTTGAAGTGTCTCACAACTAGTCTGAAAGTATCTTGGTACCATTAAAATCATGGCAAGTTTGTAATAGACTAATCAATCAGTCTTCCCTCTTCAGAACCCTCAACTCACTTTCTTTCCCTTTAGACATTGTACTACAAGGATGTGACACTTTAAACCAGGACAACTATCCTGCTATCCCAAGAGGTAAAGCTAAGGGAATGTTGTTAGAGGAATTGAATCAAACCTTAACATTGTTGAGCAATGAAATTGGCCATGCCTGGGACTGCTTACCTCTGGAAATCTGCAGATAAAATAGGCAAAATACCCTAACTGATACATGTATTAAATAGGTGTGTGGTATTTCCAGTGATCAAATTTCTGACCTTTATATTTTAAAGTTTAAACTTCATGGTTCAAGTTGTTTTTTTGCTGTTGTTGTTCTATTCCTGTCCTATCTGGATTAGAGAGTGCAAGAAAGCTACAAGTGGGCGCCAAGTGGTCTCACCTGCTTTGTATGGTCTCAAGTCCCTCATTCTGAATGTCTCCTCTCAGCACCCTTATGATTAGCAGCATGTTTTATCCACTCCCTGGGCCCATGCATGCTTATCAGGAATTCAACTTGTAGTGGCTGTATCAATGCCAGGTCCCCCAATTTGAAATGATACTTCAAAGTCTGTCCCTATCATTCAGTTCTGTTCTCTGAGAGCACCCAATTTTGTCTCTTCTCTTTACTGCTCTCCGCAGTAAAATCATCATAACTAATGAGAATTCTAGGGGTCCTTTGAATCTTTCATGAAATTTGAGTTTCCACACTAAGGATTTGTTGTCAAATGATTCCATTACTTTCTCCAGTTGAGTCAGCTTTTCCGAAGTGTATTGCACAGAGCTGTAGTATCTTGTCTTGTGTAGATGGTAGTCTTTCCTCCCACCTGCTAATTTCTGGTTAGAATTCAAAAAAGCATCTGAGCATCTTAGAGACTTCCCACATTCTCAATCTCCATTTAAGAGTTGTCAGGTACAGGGGCGCTTGGGTGGCTCAGTCGTTAAGCGTCTGCCTTCGGCTCAGGTCATGATCCTAGAGTCCTGGGATCGAGCCCCGCATCGGGCTCCCTGCTCTGCGGGAAGCCTGCTTCTCCCTCTCCCACTCCCCCTGCTTGTGTTCCCTCTCTCACTATGTCTCTCTCTGTCAAATAAATAAATAAAATCTTTAATAAAAAAAGAGTTGTCAAAGACAGAGTCATTGTTTGCCTTAAGACTGAAGAAAACATCTGTTGTGTTGGCATCTCAGCATCAGCAATAGAGCTTTTGGTAACAGGGCCTTAACTTTCCTTGCAAGACCATGAATCCTCCATTCGGTCCACATAGACTAGTGGTATTGACCGTATAACTTAAGCTTGAGCAGTTGATACATGGCCCAGGACTAGTAGTGATAATTGCACATCTCTATGAACACTATAGGGGTGGACTCAAGACCCAGTGTGGAACAATGGTAATGATATCCAGGATTTCATTGGAACTACTAGAAAACAGATGTCTTTATGCTCCAGGGGTTGCTAAGCCTGGAGGTGATGGTAGTCCCCTACAAATGGAGAACCTGCCTAAAGTTGAGCTACCACAAAGGAAAGCAGAGATATAGGAGGAAAAAGACAAACAGGAGATATGCTTCCAACACTAGAATTTAGGTATATTAACTGTTACTGAAACTAGTTCTAAACTACTTTTTTTCTTTTTTTTTTTTTTTGAGAGAGAGAGAGAGAATGAGAGACAGAGAGCACGAGAGGGAAGAGGGCAGAGGGAGAAGCAGATCCCCTGCTGAGCAGGGAGCCCGATGCGGGACTCGATCCCGGGACTCCAGGATCACGACCTGAGCCGAAGGCAGTCGCTTAACCAACTGAGCCACCCAGGCGCCCTACTTTTTTTCTTGCATTCAGTTAACCACTATTCTGAATTTTGTGCTCATTTCCTTGCTTTGCATTCCAGTTTCATTTCTATGCATGCATCCCTAAATAATAGATTGTTTGGTTTCACATGTTTTAAACTTACATGTGTTAAAATTTTTTGTGCATGTATTTTATAATTTGCTTCTTTTGCTTATCTCCATATTTTTGCGAATCATCTATGTTGTTTGTAAGTATAGTTCATGCATTTTCACTGCTCTACAGTAACCCATTGAATAAATATATCAACACTTAAGTTGTGTAATTTCTAGGTTGTTGACATTACAAATCTCTATGAACACACATCCTGGTAAACATGCAAGAGATTCTATTCTTATGACTGGAGGTGCCAGATTGTAGAAACTGCATTCTTTCAACATTTCTGCATAAGATCACACTATTTCTCAAAGTGATTTTACCAATTTATTATTATTATTTTTTTTTTAGAGAGAGAACGGAGAGAGGGGCAGAGGGATAGGGAGAGAGAGAATTTTAAGCAGACTCCACACCTAGCAGGAAGCCCAATGTGAGGTTCCATCTCACAAGAGTGAGATCAGGACCTGAGCCAGTATCAAGAGTCAGAGGCTTAAATGACTGAGCCACCCAGGCACCCCATGATAACACCAATTTATAATCCCACCAGACATATATAAAACTTCCTGTTGCTTCACATCCATTTGAATGGTTTCATCAGACATATTTCTCAAGATTTTATTTATTTATTTGAGGGGGGAGGGGCAGAGGGAGAGGGAATCTCAAGCAGACTCCACGCTGAGCACGGAGCCCAATGTGGGGCTCAATCTCATGACCCTGACATCATGACCTGAGCCGAAATCAAGAGTCGGGTGCTTAACGGACTAAGCCACCCAGGCACCTCAAGACTTTTTAATATTTAAAAAAATGGTGGGCATGATATGGTAGCTCAAGTATGTTTATTTATATTTCCTTTTTTACTAATAAGGTTGAGTGTATTTTCTATGTTTATGGGCTCTTCACATTGTTCTTCTGTAATTGCTTATTCGTGTCTTTTGACCATTTTTTTTCTTTTAAGCTGTCAATTTTTTTCTTACTGATTTGGAGGAACACCTTGAGATATTCTGGATGCTAATCTTTCGTTGTCATATATTTGAAACTCTCACGACTTACCTTTTAACTTTTTTCACATTATCTTTTGATGAACAGAAATTCTTATGTTTAATAAAGTCTAATATACTAATCTTCCTATTTGTGTTATGCACTTTTTGAATCTTATTTTTTTATCCTTCTTCATCCCAGACTAAAAAAATACAGTCTCCTAAACTTTTTTTTAAAGTGTTAAGGTTTTGCCTTTCATATTTTAGTCATAAATCCATAGTCAGGTGGTTTCTGTTTATGAGCCAATACTGTGATCCCATTTATTTTGTTTCCATAGACTTTGTCATTTGTCTTAGTACCGTTTATTGAATAATCCATCATTTTCCTGCTGACTCTAATGCCACCTCAGTTACTTACCAGCTCTGTTTCTCTAGTTTCTCTATCCCTGAGCCAATAACATACTAAGTATAAAGTTTAAATATCAATATCTTATAGGGCATGTTAACTCATTGTATCATGGTTATTCTTGACCCTGACACTTCACATATAAGAATCAAGTTGCTAAAGTTCAAAAAATAAATTTTGGGATTTTGATTAGCAATCTCTGAACTATAATAAACTATTAATTCTTTATTAATCAATTAGAAAAAATATTTGGGATACTGAGTCCTCCTATCAACATTTATTAATGTCAGTCTATTAGTTGACTTAGGACTTATTTAATTTTTCTGAATAAGAGTTTATCATTTTCTTCAAAAAGGTATTACACATTCTTATTTCATTTATTAATACAAATATTATCTATTTTGTAGTTATAATACATATCCCTTTAAATAATGTTATTGGTATAATGACATGGATTATAAGTTGATTCTTTTATTACACAACAAACAATTCTCTCTCTCTCCCTAGTGTCAGTAATTTATCTGCATTCTTTAGGACATTTTTGGGGTCAATAATAATATCAATAATCTTATCATCTAAAGTGATTATTATTTTTACTTCCATTGCAATTCTTTTTTTTTTAAGATTTATTTGAGAGAGAGAGGGGGAGAACACAAAGCGAGAGTGAGAGGGAGAAGCAGACTCCCCACTGAGCAGAGAGCCCAATGTGAGACTCAATCCCAGGACCCTGGGATCATGACCTCACCTGAAGGCAGATGCTTAACTGACTGAGCTACCCAGGTGCCCGCAATTCTTTGTTTGTTTGTTTTTTTAAGATTTATTAATTTATTTTAGAGAGAGAGAGAGAATGTGAGCAGTGGGAAGGAGAGAGGGAGAGAGAGAATCTCAAGCAGACCTGAGCCAAGTGTGGAGCCTGACATGGGGCTCGATCTCACCCCCCTGAAATGATGACCTGAGCCAAAATCAGGATTCAGACACTCAACCCACTGAGCCACCCAGGCACCCCTCCATTGCAATTCTCAAACTAAATTTATCTTTTACTGCTACTGTGGAATCTCCAGTACAACACTGAATACAAATAGTGATAGTAGTCTTTCATGTCTTCTAATTTCCCAAATGAAACATTTTTAATAAATCATCAAGTATGCTGTTTGCTATAGATAGTTTTTGTAGATACACTATATCAAGATGAGAATGTTCTCCTTTATTCTTAATTTAGTAATATTCCATTATCACTATCTCTCTTCAATATTGTACCAGAAGTCCTAGCCAGTATCATTAAATGAGAAAAATAAATTTAAGGCAAAAGAATTGGAATGAAGAAAAGTAACATCATTATGTTTACATGATGTAATTATCTACTTACAAAATGATTCAACAAAAAAATTGGAAATGATAGAAGAATACAGCAAGATATGTGCATACATGTAAGGTCATTATACACAAGTCCATTGCCATTCTATACATTAACAACATGCAATTAAGAAATGTGCTTATGGATGGAACTAGAGAGTATTATGTTAAGCGAAATAGTTCAATCAGAGAAAGACAAATACCATGTGATTTCACTCATATGTGGAATTTAAGAAACAAAACAAATGAGCAAAGGTAAAAAGAGAGAGAGAGAGAGAGAGGCAAACCAAGAAACAGACTCTTAACTATAGAGAATAAACTGATTGTTACCAGAAGGGAAGAGGGTGGAGGGCTGAGACTAGGTGATGGGCATTAAGGAGCACTTGTGATTAGTACTGGGTTATGTATGGAAGTGTTGAATCACCATATTGTACACCTGAAACTAATACTACAATGTATGTTAACTGGAATTTAAATAAAAACTTTAAAAAATGTGCTTAAAAGAAGACACTTTCAACAATAGCATTAAAATATCAAATACTTAGGAATGAATCTAACAAAGGATGTGTAAACTCTTTGGGAAAACAAAAAAGATTATTCAGGTTCAGAAAGACAATCTAATTGAATAAAAAGATGTACCATGTTAATGTAGAGGTAAAATTCATATCATAAAAATGATAAACCCTTCAATTGATTAATATGCAATCCAATGAAAATGCCCATAGAGAAAATTCATTACTAGTATTGAAAGAAATATCTAAAAAATGTATGCTTTTTCTGAAAATAGAAATTTTAAGATCTCTATCATGCATGAAAAATATGAGTTTGTGAGAAACATAATTTTATTTTATTTATTTATTTATTTATTTATTGAAGATTTTATTTATTCATTCATGAGAGACAGAGAGAGAGAGAGAGAGGCAGAGGGAGAAGCAGGCTCCCGAGGAGCAGGGAGCCCGATGCGGGACTCGATCCCAGGACTCTGGGATCATGACCTGAGCCGAAGGCAGATGCTTAACCATCTGAGCCACCCAGGCGCCCAAAAACATAGTAATTTTAAAGTCTTTGAGTTATTGATCATATTGTTGCTTATTGTGATAAATATCTTCTTTATTTTAATTGAGGTATAGCTGACATATAGCATTAGATTCATTTCATGTGTACAACATATTGATTCAACAATTACGTACATGACAAAATGCTCACCATGATAAGTGTAGTTACCATCTGTTACCATACAAAATTATTACAATATCATTGACTATATTCCCAATGCTGTACTTTTTATCCCTGTGACTCATTTATTTTACAACTAGAAGTTTATACTTCTTAATCCCCTTCACCTATTTTGCCTATACCCCCACCCTCTCCCCTCTGGCAACCACCAGTGCGTTCTCTGTATTTATGACTCAATTTCTGTTTTGCTTGTTTGTTTTGTTTTTTAGATTCTATATACAAGTGAAATTATATGGTATGTGTCTTTCTCTGTCTGACTTACTTTTTACTTACTTGTGCTGATTATCTTATATTTGACTCCTCCAACCAGGAGGTTGGCCTCAGTGGATCACATCAAATACCTCCGTAGGCCTCTGGATTTAATTGGATCAGCCAAAAGAGACCCCCAGCAGGAGACCAGAGGCAGGGAGGACAGTGAGGTCATCTTGAGCTAATTATGTCAGCCAGTAGAAAATCACTGTTCTCAAGTGGCATGCTCTACACAAATTTATTTTTCTGGGTTCCAATGACCACTCTGTCCCCTCGTCTTTTTAATACTATTGCCAATGGTGTCTCTCTCTCTCTGTTTTTTTGTTTGTTTGTTTGTTTGTTTGTTTTTTCAAAGTGTGCTGATAACTCCTCCCTGGTATTTAACCCCCAAGTTATTGAAGTATCCATTGTAGTTTTTCCTATATCCAGTGTACATCTCATAAATAGTCCCATTGTAAATAAACCCTCTTCAAATTATCTTAAATTGAGTATGTCTGAGTGAACATTTATGTACAATAAATATCACAGTGAATAATAAATCAAGTCAAAGTAATCTAGGATCATCAGATAAAAGACTACCCTGGGGTACCTGGGTGGCTCAGTTGGCTGAGCACCCACCTCTTAATTTCTATCAGGTCATGATCTCGAGGTCAGGAAGGAGACCCACATTGGGCTCCATGCTCATTGCAGAGTCTGCTCAGATTCTTTCTCTCTGCCCCTCACCACTCTCATTCTCTCTCTCAAATAAATAAATAAAATATTAAAAGAAAAAAAAAGAGCACCCTGATCTTTGCATAGCATATTACAGGATCCAAAACTTTAGTGACTAGACATTGAATAAAAACCTCACTGATATTTAAGAACAACAAGAAAACATAATAGAATATAAAATATAGGTGGCATTTTGCTTATTTTTCTATAACTGGATCAACTAAATATTAAATATTACTTTTGCCTCTTATTTAACAAATATTCAGGCATATAATAATATAAAAAATGAGCAGATCTATTTACCATTAGTAGAATCTTTGCTTGATTATGTCAATGCAGAGGAGGACCCTTAGATACTTTTTTAAGACAGCGTGGGGGAAGGTAGGAGGCAAAAATTAAAAACTTGTGCTAAAATTTCCTAGTGAAATACATGGAAACTTAGGATGCCATTCTTGTTGGTCTGGCATAATGAGAATTAGCCTACTATCCTTATATTAGGTCAGTTTAATTATTGATGATGGAGGATTTAGAGGTGAGATAAAGGGTTATTAAAACACTGCTATAAAAAATTGACCATTTTGATATTAGGGGAAATTTAATGTAATCTTAAATATACATAGCATTTACAAAATAACTAGCAGACTTATTAAAAATTTCCACTAAGATTAAGATTGAAATTTGTACTAAGTTGAAATCAAAGTCTGACAGAATTTTGGCTATGGTGAGTGCCTAGACATTGGCTTGAATTACCAAGAGTGAATATTCATGAGCATTCATAGAAGTAATGCAACAGAATTTTGACTATGCAATACCTAACTGCAAACTTACACAACAGCAAATGCATGAGTAACTAAAGCATTCATAGTACAGTAGCAATTTCTGCCATTCATAAAGCAGCCTGAATCCAATATATGAATTGACTAGTTTTGGTCACAGTGTTAAGTTACAACATATGTACATTTACTTTGAGAAATTGTAGCATAGAAGTTAGGCAAAAGAGAATATATAGTATGGTTTGGGTAATCTGCATAGACATAAAAAGATGAACCAGATGTTTATAACCCAAGGAGCCTATGATTCATAAATCATTATCTAAAATGTAATCTAGAGAACAAATGCGGTTTGTGACTGCATACATATGTCAGTAAAAGTCAAGGTCAATCAGCCTTGATTTTTTTTTAAGTCCTGGTATGAAAAAGAGGCATGTGGGAAGAATATAAAAAGCAGACTTGATATAAGAGAGGACCCAAGTTCAAGTTCTGATTGTGAAATTTAACTTAAATAAGTCACTTACCATCTCAAACTGAGTTACTCCATGTTTTAAGTGGAGAAAATAGTATCTACTTCACAGTATTTTAAGCATACAAAGTGAAAGTGTCTCGCAACCTGTAAAGCTATATAAAGATACCTTTATAAGTTAAAGTCTTGAGAATCAAAGGGTAGATATTTTAAGCTATGTATTTAAGGACTTTGAAATTGAGACTTTAGCCTTCTTCCCTCGAATGAAGATGCACATCATGCTGTGCAACAGAGCAGATGATACATTATTACAGAATTAAAAGGTCAGTTGACCTGTCCGCTTCTGAAACACAGTAAAAATAATACTGAAGTTTTTCTAAATTCTGACAAATCTTTGAATAATCACCTTTGGGGTTTGCTTAATTGACTAAATATAATTTTAACTAGCAAATAAAAGAATAATTTTCTAGTTCAAAAGTTCTTATGGCATATTTACATGAGTAGAGAAGCATCTTAATATTGCTTATTCTTATTCTGTATTAATAGTCTTCAACCTTGACATTACATAATACTAAATTATGAAATGACATATTTAAGCACAGTGACTACTTGATTTAAGCAGGCATGATAATAAATTCTTGGTTTTATTAGACTTTTTAAGTTATTAATTATACTGAAATAATACTACCTTAGGAAAAAAACTGAAATATAGATAACTGAACACAGTACAAGTTCTTAGAGAAGTAGGACCAGGTACATTTATGTCCATAGACTATGTTTATAATATCATTATTTTAGTTGTAAAGATCAATCTGAAAAAAATATTTTTATCAAATTTATCCATTTTGATTGAATGAGACCTGTGGATCTTGGTATTTCTTAAGGAAATTACAACTCAAGTTTGGGTACATAATGACAAGTTGTCTAATATAAATTCCAAATAAGTTGTGATTATATTTTACTTTGCTTTTTTTCCCCCTTAGTTTTGTAGCCTAGTTGAGGTCTGAGCTATTCCTTATAGATGTCACAGATACCACATTTCCACTTTTAAAAACTACACAAAGAATTTATGGAAATTGTCCCGATTCCTTTCAATATGCTTGAGCCTCCCAGACAGGAAGTATTTGTTTTATCTTTGCATACTTAGCACCTTGGACAGTGCCAGGCATAAAATAGGCTCTTATCTATTCTAGAGCAGATGAATACATGAATGTTTTTGTCTTATAGATCGCTGGAGCTACTAATCACCAGGGCTTAAACATCTTTTTATTTTGCTGTAATTATGTTGCTTGTATGCAAACTATTCTTAAGTTGTTTTTATTACATTTTTAATGCAAGATGTTACACTCAGAAAATAAAATCTCTTGCACTAAAATTCATGTTAGCATAAAAAATAATATATTGACCTTTTACCTACAAAACCACATATTAATATGAGAAAAATTTGGAACAAAAAATACCCTTTCTAAAGCAGTGTTTACTTTTATTCTCATCTTCAAGTTCACCAAGGAATTCTTTGAGGTACGAGGGAGACCTTCATACTAACCCTCCCTTCCCCCAAAAAAACTGGAAGGAAAAAGAATTTTCCAGTCGTATTTAAAAAACATTATTGTGGAACCGTATGGATTAGTGTGCATTGTAAAGACATATATTCTGAATTCCCTCTTTTCCTCCCTGAATTTCCTTTAATTTCCTATTTTATAAATACACTCCGTGATTCCTGTTAACCATATGCACTACAATAAAGATTATGGATTCTAGCAATTGCTTCTTGTATTCACAGTAGAAACTAGAACTTAGTAAAGGAAAGAATATATACCGAGGGCAACCTCGGCTGTAAACGATCTCTGTAAACCGATATTTATTCGGTTTGCACTAAATTGGTGGTGGTATCACAAGAGCCCTTTGTCCCTGGGACGGTGGGTCTGGCAACCATTATCTACTCGGGGAAGCGACGTCTGATGACTCCGCCCGGGCTGGGGGTGGGGAAGGTGCACCGCGTGGAGAGCTCTACGAGAATTAAAGTGAGCGAACAAAGAGAACTCCCAGCAGCCGCCCGCCAGCTCCTCGCAGCTGCATCAGGAGACGTCAGTCACGCCCGGAAGGCTGTTCGAATACGCCTCCCAGAGAAAAGAGCTCAAGTAAATAATTGATGGAGATTGATCCGCCCAGGACAAAGCTTTGCAGAAAACCAGTGGATCCGATTTCGAGTGCTTTTGGAATCCCCTGCCAAGTACAGGATATGGGAGCCCAGCACGGACTTTGAGTGCGGCTACGGATCTTCCATCTCGGGTGTGGCTCCGGCCTTTTTGTCTTCTTGCCACCTTCCCTATCACCCCCCGCCCCCCGGCCCGACCCGCCTTCGTCTCTTTCCTCTTGAAAGTAGCCTCTCTTTGGTTACTTCTACCCTATCCTCCCTTGCAATCCCGCCCTCTCCCCTGCCCAGTCCGGTGAGGTCAGCTCATGAATATCAGTGCACTTCCTGAGGAGCGTCTGGCACCGCTTGGTACCTCGCGCGTTCGCCTGCCCGGAGCCGCAGCTCCAGCCGAGTCGCGGCCCGCGGGAAGTAACCGGCTCTGGGGGCCGCCGAACCTTCACGTTAACGCCATTGTTTGGAGAAATCGAGTGGGTGTGGAACTGGGGCGAGAGGGCCCAAAGTCGTGCTCAGCCAAAAAGTCGCATATACTACTACGAAGTTAAACTTTCCTTGTCTTTAAAAGACAAAAAAAAAAAAAAAAAAAAAATTAAAAATTTAAAAAATAAACCCTGAGGTCGCCGGAGGATCAGAAGGAAAGCGCTGTTGATTTGCATCAACTTCGAAACATCGCGTCTGCAGAGAAGTGAGCAGTTCTTCTGGATTTCTAAAGGGATGGGGATGAGAGATGGGGTGGGTCAGTGGGCAGATAAAATATGAGATGAAAATTGTTGGTTTGTGCCCATCCGGGGTTGCTTGGTTGGCGATTTCCACGGGGGAAGCCTTGAAGAGGCACAGCATCTTGTCACTTTGTGAGAATCACGTGACAGCTTGGTACCTTTGGTTGTGGGAGCCGAGTTCCTGGAACCTGAGCTTTCTCCTGGTTTAGAGCTGTCTGGGGCCGAATTTAAACGTTGTCAGGTGGCTCTCAGCTCCTGAGTGATTATGCCTAATTCAAAACAAAAGTAAGGTTGCATTATTGGCAATATATTGGCAATATAGCTTGTTTAAGTGGTCCACATTATTGTGACCCATGCTGTTGAACTAGGCCAGACATTCTAGGAGCATGTGGCTCTGGAGAACATGTAGAAAATAAGTTGGTGGATAACTTTTTCCCCCTTAGTGACTTCTTTGTTCGCAATTATTTTTTAAACAGTTGGAAGGAGATCCCAAAAAGAGAAAGGTGCAGAAGGAAACTTCCAGTAATATTTATTCATAAAATGAGGAATTGCTGCATGTTCACTAAGTTATGATACTTAAAATGGACAATAACAGTAATAACCCTAGTAAAATAACTGGCAAGCATCTCCTCTCCTAATAGGAGGATTTTTATTTTTTTAAGAAGAACTTTCTGCCTAGTCATACCCTTTTCAGTGCTTTAAAGAGAGATGATAGCTCTAAGGAAAAAACACCAAACTTACAGCTGATCAGGTAGCTGGATCACTAGGGAGAAGAACACAGGAGGCACTGGCTTGCTATTTTCCAGATTTTAAAAGCTAGTGATAGTTTTATCTTGGAGAAAATACACAATAGAGGCTTATGGTGCCACCATGAGTAAGGATGCCCCAGATTTCTTGGGTGCAGGGTCATTCTGTCTCAGAATTTGGCTCCATAGGAGGAACCAGGCACTTTAAAAGTACAACTTTACCTCTGATATAAACTTTACCTATGATATATACCATGTAATAAGATGTTTAAAAATGAAAATATTTTCTATCTGGCAATTACATTTAAAACTAAAATGACTCACAAGAACTATAAAATTCAGATAAATGTGGAAGTCATCACCTATAATTTAAGAAATTGTGCAGAGCCGCCAATAAACTTTTCCAAAAGTATTTTAAAAATTATTTACCAAAGCTTAAAGAAGAACACTTTTAGGGTTACTAATAACTAAACCATATAGATGATTCTGAATGCCATTACTTTCTTAAACTGAAGTTGATTTAAAGTCATTCATTACTTTTATTTTAGTTCTAGACTAAAGGAAAATGGGTGCATTTCTCTAACCAAGAGCAAAATTAAGAGTCAGAGCTGAGACAAGTACCATGTATCCATAGCAAATTTCCTCTAGGAACCTACATCATAACCCCTTTCCTCTAATTGAGAATAGTAATTAAATAAAATGTTCTCTACTAAACTGGGTTTTAAGGAGGAAAACCAAAGTTAAAAAAGCAGGGTATTCAACTCTAGCGTGTGGACATCTCCTTTTCCTTCTGAAGCTTCTTCCTGACTTTATCCCCTCACCTTTTTTTTTTTAATCTCCCTTCCCATCAATTCCTTTCTGACCCATATCTCACCATTGCCAGAACCTGCTACCGTGAGAATGTTAGGCTCAGCTGCTTTCAGATCATTATGGAGTGAAATGGAGACGGTGCCTCCCTGAGCAAAAAGAGAATTGACTATTCTGCATCCTATTCCTAAACTCAAGGCTTTTATTAAGTGCTTTCCAAATG
Source organism: Mirounga leonina (assembly GCF_011800145.1). Taxonomy (NCBI): domain Eukaryota; kingdom Metazoa; phylum Chordata; class Mammalia; order Carnivora; family Phocidae; genus Mirounga; species Mirounga leonina. Next base: position 80,505,344 of record NW_023270807.1, on the reverse strand, counting down.
TCACGATTTTCTAGGGCTTCTCTTCTATGGGGAAATCACCCTTTGCTCTGTAACAATGCAGACATGTTGTGTGCTTCCCTTCTATTTCTATCCCAGATTAGAAAGGGAGGTTGGCGGATTTGAGGAGGGAAAAGAATGATCTGGTGATGGACCATTCTAAATCTCATCTGGTAGATTCTTCCTAGACCGCCATGAGTCAGCCACCGATGGGGGGCGCTGCCCCTGCCACAGCCACAGCTTCTGCGGCCGCCTCTGCCACTGAGGCTCGACTGCACCCAGAGGGCAGCAGCAGAAAACAGCAGCGTGCTCAATCACCTGCCAGATTAAGGGACAATTCGGTCCGACAGACGACCGCGACCACCCGGTCCCCCGTGGGGGCCGGCACTAAACTCAACTCTGTTCGACAGCAGCAGCTGCAGCAGCAGCAGGGCAACAAGACTGGGAGTCGCTCAGTGCCCCCGACCAGCGCCCGAGGAGGCGGAGGCGGGGCGGAGAAGGCTGCGCCCCTGGCGCCCAAAGGGGCAGCGCCGGGAGCTGTCCATCTCGCGGCTGGTGCTGAAGCGGCCCCCGCGGCGACCCTGGCCCCGGTGGGCGTCAGGAGGCCTGGCCCGTCGGAGGAGCCATCCCGGGAGCTAGAGCCAGTGTCCGCCAAACTCGGGGAACCCCCTCCACTCGGGGAAGGAGGAGGAGGGGGTGGGGAAGGAGGAGGAGCCGGCGGCGGCTCCGGAGAAAGGGAGGGGGGCGCTCCGCAGCCGCCGCCGCCGCCCAGGGGCTGGCGAGGGAAAGGCGTACGCGCTCAGCAGAGGGGCGGCAGCGGCGGGGAGGGGGCCTCCCCTTCACCATCCTCCTCTGCGGGCAAAACCCCAGGCCCCGGCAGCAGAAACTCCGGAAGCGGTGTTGTGGGGAGCGGCAGCGGTGGCGGTGGGAGCTACTGGAAGGAAGGATGTCTGCAGTCTGAGCTCATCCAGTTCCACCTCAAGAAGGAGCGAGCGGCAGCGGCGGCAGCCGCGGCTCAGATGCACACTAAGAACGGAGGCAGCAGCAGCCGCAGCTCCCCGGTCGCTGGCGCCCCTGCCATTTGCGAGCCTCTTGCAGTCCCTTCCGTCTCCCCAATGGCGGCGGCAGCGGAGGGCCCCCAGCAGAGCGCCGAGGGCAGCGCGAGTGGAGGGAGCATGCAGGCGGCGGCGCCTCCTTCGTCGCAGCCGCACCCGCAGCAGCTCCAGGAGCAGGAAGAAATGCAGGAGGAGATGGAAAAGCTGAGAGAGGAAAACGAGACTCTCAAGGTGAGAAGGGTGGGGGGAACCGGGTGGGGGAGGGGCGGTGTGGGCCTCGGAGGATTAGGGCGTGTCCCGCGAGGGTGAGAGGCTGTTAACCTGTTAGGGGGCCTTAAAGAGGGAAGGGAACAGGAAACCAGAGGAGGGGGCTCCTAGGCCTTTTCTAGATTTAAAACGGCCTAAGATTAGTAGCCTCCAGGTCTTAATTTAAATCCAAATTTGGGCCTTCGTTTCTCTAATTATCATGGCTTGTCCCACTTTTTCATGGAGAGAGATAGAGTAGGAGAGTTCAAGAAGGCCCAAAGAAGGCCCGTTTTTCTAGTTTCTTCTTCATTCAGCTCTGTCACTCCTGTCTCATGGAGAGGGGCAATAAAACTGAGAATTTGGAGTTGGAATGGGGTGCATACGGTGCATGTCCGGGTGGCAGGGGGCGAGGTTAATTTTGACCCGCGGCCTGTCACCGCCTCAGAACGAGATTGATGAGCTGAGGACCGAGATGGACGAGATGAGGGACACTTTCTTCGAGGAGGATGCCTGTCAACTGCAGGAAATGCGCCACGAGTTGGAGAGAGCCAACAAAAACTGCCGGATCCTGCAGTACCGCCTCCGCAAAGCCGAGCGCAAAAGGCTCCGCTACGCACAGACTGGGGAAATCGACGGGGAGCTGTTGCGCAGCCTGGAGCAGGACCTCAAGGTCTGTGGAGCCGGGGCTGGGGGGAGCGGGGGGGGGGGGGGGGGGGGGGGGGGGGGGGCGCGGGGTAGGGGCTGCATGTAGGACCTCTTTGCGAGGAAAGGCCTTCACTGGTCATTAGCAAAGACACGGAGTTTCGCAGCGCTAACCACGAAATATCAGGTTCCATGCAGGGGAAAGGGAAGAACAGGCCAGTGGGTTTGAAGAGTCCAGTGTGCGTGGAAGGCCTTGCGGAAAGGAGCTCTGTGGGCTTTCTTGGAAGTAACGGTGACTCTTCCAGAGATGGTGGGAGGAGAGCGCCTCCCCCGGCAGAAACGCGGGCGTGGCAGAGCGCAGATCGTTGCTTGATCGCGCCTCCAGAGGCTGTCTTCCAAGTAAAGGCCAGGTGAAATCAGGCAGTCAAGAGCAGCGCGATGAAGACTCCTGAAGGGAGAGTAATTGAAGGCGAGAACAGGAACAGCGTTGGGAAGATATTAGAGTTAGGGTTTCTCGCTGCAAGTCCCCCTAACCTCCTTCTTCCAGGACTCCTTCCTTTCTGTACTTTGCTAACTCCCTGAAAGAAAATCTGTCCAATTTGCCGCCCCTTTTGGAGAAGTAAAGCGCTAGTGCAGTAAATGAAAGAACCTCATTCTTAATGTGAAGCTGTTCCTTTAGAATTTCCCCCAGTGGATAAATTTTAACCTTGAAATATGTTTTTTAAGTAGGTGTGGTCTGTTCAGTTCAGTTTGACTGTAGGCTGATTCACTGACAATGCAAACCAGTGTTGTCTTCATAACCTTGGACAACCAAACATAATTTTAATTATTTTAACTTCCTCAAGATATGAAAATCAAGTGTAATTATCCTATATTTGTTTTAAAGAAAGCTGTGAGAAAACACTTAATGAGAGTCATTGTATTTTTTTTTTCTTTTCCTAACAGTGCTCACTATGCACCAGGCACTGTGGCAAGCATTTTTATGTATATTAACAGTTATTTCTCTAAATGTTAGCTCAAGACAAAAAAAACAAAAAGCACCTATGAGGTTGGGATTATTAATAGCATCATCTTGCTCTTCTTGTATGGAAGCTGAACCTTTTACCGAGGTAAAGTGCCCAGCCCCCAGCCCTGGGAATCAGCTAATAGGTGGCCAGGCTGTCTACCCACCCAGTATAAAACTACAGTCTATGTCCTGAGCCACTACATAATACTACACCAAAGGGTTTTGTTCCAAACCCTAAAATTTCCAAGATGATCTCAAAGCAAAAGGCAAAAATGTACACTGTAAAACAAAACAAAACTTAATCTCAAGGACTGATAGTTTCCTGAAAGTGAGCACCTGACATCATAGGATCAAAATTCAAGCCCCCACACCTCACCTGTGAAAACTTCGTTTTCTAGTCTTTAAAATGAGTGATATAGGAAATATCTAGTGTTGTTGTAGAATTAGAGGAGATATGTGACATTTCTTTACACATGACAAATCACAGTTGAACATCTATGACCTTGGTGAGTATAGAGGTTAAGGGAACAGAGTGGAGAGCCAGACTACCTGACCACTTGTTAGCTGTGTGACCTTGAGCATATTACTTCACATCTCTGAGACTCCTTTTCCTCATTTATAAAGTAGGAATAGTAATAGTCCCTATATCATGGGATTGTTGTGAGGGCTAAATAATTTATGTATGTGAATGACTTATATATGAAGCATCTGGAAAGATTACTGGTATCTGGTAGAAACAATTTCTGTATTGATTCTTAGTAGTTTTATTTATTTATTTATTTTTGGCTCTTAGTAGTTTTAATGTGAATATAACTTTAGCTCACTTATTGTATTGTCTTTAATTACATATTATTGTTAAAACACTTCAATTTAGGTTGCAAAGGATGTATCTGTGAGACTCCACCACGAATTGGAAAATGTGGAAGAAAAGCGAACAACAACAGAAGATGAAAATGAAAAACTGAGGCAACAGCTTATAGAAGTTGAGATTGCAAAGCAAGCTTTACAGAATGAACTGGAAAAAATGAAGGAGGTTAGTATTTGATTATCTCATGGTATGCTACATATACATTTACTTCTTTAGAAAAGAATCCCCAGGACTAGTATGACTGTTAAAATAATTCCGTTTTTTAATGATTATAGAACAGTTCGTTGTTCTCACCCAATATACTAACAGACACATGACTTCATACTAAATTAATAAGTAGCAAAGAAAAACTGATGTCAGCCCTGTCTCTATCTTGATATATATGAGCTCTGACTGAGGTTTCATCCTGTCCTCTAAATTTATGGTAAAGAGGGGCTCATGGGTGGCGCAGTTGGTTGAGCTGCTGACTGTGGGTTTAGGCTCGGGTCGTGGGATTGAGCCCCGTGTCAGGCTCTGCACTCAGCCTGGAGTCTGCTTGGGTTTCTCCCTCTCCCTCTACCCCTGTGCACCCCCAATAAATAAATAAATAAATCTTTAAAAATAAATAAATAAATTTATATTAAAGAAATTACACAGCTATACCAAACACAAAGGATGTCAAGAGTATGAAAGACTAAGCCTTGTGTTGAGAAGAAGAACTAGTCTTGTGATTACTACTGAGTTCATAGAACCACAGACTTTTAGGATGAAAGGTCAGAAAAACCATTTAATTGAATCAAATCAAATCAAATTGAATTGAATCAAATAATTGCTTGAATCCTCTTTATGACAAAACCCCCAGATGATCGAATGCTTAGAACATCACCAGTGACTGACCTTTAAGATCTTTTGCATTAGCCAGTTCTGTGACAGCATAGCTCTGTTTAAAGGTTTTCTTTGTTTTGAGTTGAAATCTATTTCATTGTAACCTTGACCGATTCATCTTAGTTCTTACCCTTTAGGGTAGAAGAGTCAAGAGTCCTCTTCCACATCAGGTATTTGAAGTTTCTACCATGTTTCCCCTAAATTGTCTCAAAGAACAAAATTAGTATCAAAGAAAATAATTGGAGGAGAAAAGAAACAGAAAAGATTTATCAAGAAGTAATTAGCTTTGTGATAAGTAGCAACTGAATTAAAATACTCATCTTTGAAAACTGCCTGAGAATGTACAGGCAACTTATGAAAACTATTATTGAGAATTAGCAAATGCACACATGGTCCTCTGGACATTTTCCTCTGCTTAGATATGCAGAATTTAAATGAAAATCCTAATCTTTCTGTGGGCTGAGATATTGCACCTTTCAATGCTATGCTTATCTCAAAATGGTATAAAAATATATATTACCATGTAACAGTGAAAATATCAAGTCTGATTAGGAATATGTGTCAGGAATTTGTATTAAATAGTTTCAGTGTGGTAAACTATTTTGTGATCTAAGTTTCTACTTATTGTTACATTATCCTGATTTAAACATTTTTTAACATGACAAATTAGGGCAAAACCATTTTCATGATATGTAATTCTTGGCTAATACCTAAGGATGGCTGTGTGCTACAGTAGGAAAACATGGAAACTGGGAGCCATGTGACCGTCCTTACCAGTAACTAACTGGATGACTTAAAAGGCTTCAAACTTGCCTCAGTTTATTCACTTGTAAAATGTTGTTTTAATGATTCTCAACATCTCCCACAGCTATCATGACCTTTATCATGAAATCCAGGACATTATCTTTAAAGAAGAGCATAAATTTTTTTTCCCTTAAGTTAAGAGATTAACTATGAAATTATGTATGTATATGTTTCTTAAACAATAATGTACAGTTGAAGTCAAAAAATGAAAGTTTAATTTCCAGGAAAAACAATGAAATAGGCAGCTCTATTAGTTTGCTAGGGCTGTTGTAACAAAGTACCAGCAACTGGGTGGTGTAAATAATAGACATTTATTTTCTCACAGTTCTGGCAGCTGGAAGTCCAAAGTCAAGGTGTAGTCAGGCTTACTCCCAATGAAGGCAGGATCTGTTCCAGGCCTCTCTCCTTGGCTTGTAGATGGCTATCTTCATGTTTACATTACATTCTCCCTAAAGATGCCTATGTCTAGATTTCCCCTTTTATAGACATCAGTCATTGTAGATCAGTACCTACCTAATTGTAGGTTGTACGTTGTAGATGGACTGCCTCTGTAAAGACCCTATCTCCAAAAAAGGTCACATTCTGTAGTACTTGGGGTTACGACTTCAGCATGTGAATCAAGGGGACCCAATTCATCCTATAACCATAGCAATTAAACACCTTCTTGTAGGCAAGCAAAGAGAAAATTCATTGTCAGTTCCATTAGGGCTCCATTCCACATTCATACCTCACTTGCTTTCTCCCATATTCCTTGTTTATGCAATTAAGAACATTCAAGTCAAAACAAACTTCAAAGCGACTGCCTTTGGCTCAGGTCATGATCCTGGAGTCCCTGGATCGAGTCCCGCATCGGGCTCCCTGCTCGGCAGGGAGTCTGCTTCTCCCTCTGACCCTCCCCCCTCTCATGTGCTTGCTCTCTCTCATTCTCTCTCTAATAAATAAATAAAATCTTAAAAAAAAAACAAACAAACTTCATTTGACTACGAGGAATAAAAGAGAAATACTTTGTGATTTGGTATCATGTGAATGTTTCTTAAGTAAATATCTGAAAATTGGATTTAAGAATGGCATAAGAACTTTCTGATTTCATTCTGTGTCTAGAAAAGGGGAAAATGCCTGTAGACTGTTCATTAGCCAGATAGATGGGACCTCTCCCATTGTAAAATAAAAGCCAGAATAGTCTGGCTACCGGGAAGAAGGGCTAGAACCTGAGAATGTCCTCAGGAGAATCATTGTAGAGATGTATTTCCTTGATTCTGTTCCCTACACCCTTCCCTATAACTATTCTTCCTTCAGGACTCTGACTCTGATTTGGGAAAACACTCTAGTAGCATCAAGCAATGTGGGTATATGTTCATGCCAAAAAGGAAATTCACATTCTCCTTGGAGTTCTAAAAGCCAAACTCCAGTCCCTGATTAGAGACTACAACAACAACAAAAGTGTAGGGGATTTAGGAGCATGTATTCAGGATATCAGCTTCTAAAGTAACCTTTGATTTAAAAGATGGGCTCTACAATAGCATTCCCAGTTTGAGAAGGTGGGTGGCAGTGGAGAAAAGAAATAGAAATAGGAAGAACAAGAGAGTGGATGAGAAAGATCTGGGGGATTCTAAATGTAATAAAGGAAAAATGAAAAATATTCTGGCAGGAAAGTTCTGAAATCATTCATTTGAAGTTAAGCTTCAGAGTGTTCAGAAAAGTGTCAGGAATAGAAAAGGTAGTTTAAAAATATATTTGGAAATCAGAAATGTTTCATTAAAATGAGATTCTTGTAATGGTAACTTTGTTATCTTCCAAGAAGATCAGTATTAAAACTGAGTTACAATAATAAGTGTCTCAGTGTGTGGGGTAGGAGCTGTGACAGCTTCAGTTAATCATCTACTTCCTTGGTTGTAAAATGAAAACATATTCAAGTCCTTGGTGAGTGTTAACCACACAACTGTCATCCCTTTGTGGCATTCTAATCAGTGGAGAAAACAGAATGAGGCCAAACTTTCCATTATGAAGAAAAGACACTAGTTATGGAGTAAAATCATAAAATGTTATGTAGACTATACTAGAGAGAAGCAATCCTCTAACTCCCAGTTTCTAGTTTCTTATATGGAGTCATATAGATGTTGAACAGCACAATTGGGACCAATAGGCCATCTGCTGGAGTTTGGAAACCATTTACTAAGAGTTTAATTGGCTTCAAGGGTGTTGACCAATTGCTGTCAAGGCTAGTGGCTGCACAAGGTCCTATGCACCTGCTCACATCCATCTGCTTATCTTCTTCCTCTGAGAGTACGGAGTAGGCACCAAGGGTAAGAAGAGTTGAGTAGAAGCAGAATAGAGGTAATTAGTTGAGTCTATTGCAACTCATTGCTTGTATTGAAACAGTTGGTATTCTGCCAATTGCAAACAAGAGGGACCTCTTAGGATGCAGCCTTTGAGTCTTAATGGTTTTTTCATCCAATTACAAAACATTGATTGCTACCACCACTATGCTTTCTTGCAGTAGAAAAATGCCTTTACTTTTATGTAACCCAGGGAAAATGATGGTCTTTCAGCATCACAAGCAATCAGAGACAGATTTTTACAAAAGTTATTTCATGGAAACTATGACTAGCTCGTAGCATGAATGCCAAGACAGGTTAATGCATAAATAGCATAAAGAGAGGATATGGAGGAGGCTCTGTGAGGGATGAGTCTCTGCTACAGTTAAGTGAAGGTTACTGCCCTTCCTGAAGTCCTGCTGCTGTAGGAAGAAACTTTACTTTGAGAGCTTTGAAACCCTTGTGCTCTTCAGAAGGGAGGGGTCTTCTCATGTCGCCTTTAAGATCTGACACTGGGAGAAGCATTGATGACGGACATTTGAGGAAAGAAATAACCAACAGAGGACCTTTGAAGATGGAATGGAAGAAAGAGTAAATGAGATGATGATGATAAATGTTTACTTGATCCTTTTTATTTCAGAATCTATCCTCTTTGTGTTGTTCCATCCCTTAACCTCATGCAGGAGTCTTAAAATAATTTTCTTAACTTTTCCTGGTCTTTGCCCTAGAGGGCTCTTAACTTGCCTACTGCAATAGCACTATCTATCTTGGGACTTTTATTTTCTGTGCACTTGGTTAATATATCCTATCAATTACAGTGAACTCTCATTCTAGATCACAAAAAATAATTAGTACTATAAATTTTAACAGTAGTGTCTCTCTTTTTTAAGTACATAAAGAATATATCTGTTTACTCAGACTCTCTTTACAGACAGAAAACTTTAATAAACAAATGTTTCTCCTGCATGTTTACTATTGCCTATTTATTTTTTGATATAAAATAAAGAAATGAGTATAACTTTACTTGGATTTGGTAGGATGTGTTTAAGTTCTTAAGTGCAAAAACGAAATGCTGAGTGATAAATCAGCGAAGCAGCATCCCAAGAGACAGTATTAAGGGGGAATTTCTTTGGCATTCAAGTATTTTCCCCCCTGGTTCTGGTAGTTGTAATTTGAAAAATAGAAGAGTGGTCACTGATATTTTTAAATGAAATTGCCATAAATAGTTCTAAATGCATCAGTTAAACACTGTTACTTTAGTCGCATCTTCTCAGAGGCAATAGTTTGTTGAGTCACTTAGGCAGGAATAATATGGACTAAATTGAAAGCAGAAAACAATGTGCTTGGTAAACAGAGGAAAGCTTGTTTTCCAGGTTACCGTATGTTGTGAATGTATTTTCAAAGAGGTATTTATTTAGAAATTATAAACTCCATTGGATTTTTTTTCATGAAATTACATAGCAGTTGTATGCACTCTGAAGTGACTTCCAAGACTCAGTCCTGTATTAGTGGCTTTTTTCTTTTACCTGGATGCCAAGCCCCCAGCCAGCAAAAGCAAATCCCTGTTGGTGAGACAATCCCTGTTGGTGGAGTATTTTGTGAAACATATTGAACTTTTATTGTAAATGTCAGATTTCTGTTTATTTAAATGAAGAGCACAGGTGTTTTAAAGCTTTGAAAGTACAGATTCTTCCTATAGCCAGGTTGTGTCTTGGCTGGAATTTTGAACTTTATATTCTTAAAGCAGTAAGGCACTGTATTAAATATGAATTTTACCTAATTAAGCATTTCCTTTTGATTATGTATTCAGTTCCCATTTCAAATATCTATTAATTCTCATGTTTGCAATGGCATGGCTTCATAGGAATTGTTCAATAAATGTATGTTGAGGGGCACCTGGGTGGCTCAGTTGGTTAAGCATCTAGCTCTTGATATCAGCTTAGGTCTTGATCTCAGGGTCGTGAGTTCAAGCCCCACGTTGGGCTCCACGCTGGGCATGGAGCCTACTTAAAAAAAAAAAATGTATGTTGAAATGTCTGTTGCATTTGCTGGTAAACCATATTGATGGGAACTGAGTCTCTAGCTGTGGACTCTGCCAGTTTAACAGAGGTCCTGGGGCTCTAGGCTGAATTTAGTGATCTGTGTATGAGAGATGAGCAACTTATATATGTTTAAATATCTCCATGGAAGTGCTTTACCTACACAGGTATTAAAGAGTTGTTTACTCCTCCAACTTCTTTCTCTAACCTACCTTAAAAAGGAATTTGTAATGGTTCTAATTAAATCATAACCCTTGAAATAAGGTTTTAGGGGCACCTGGGTGGCTCAGTCATTAAGCATCTGCCTTCGGCTTAGATCATGATCCCAGGGTCTTGGGATTGAGTCCTACATTGGGCTCCCTGCTCAGCGGGAAGCCTGCTTCTCCCTCTCCCACTTGTGTTCCTGCTCTCGTTATCTCTATCTCTGTCAAATAAATAAATAAAATCTTAAAAAAAAAAAAGAAAGAAAGAAGGGTTTAAAACTTTGGTCAAGTAAGAATTCTGGGAAGAGGAAAGAAAACTTAATCCAAGGGATGTGCATTGTTGTGAAACAACTCTGAGCTCAGTAGCAATCAAGGCAGGGAGAGAAAAATTGAGAGAAATTACTTCCTAACTGTGACTGGATATGGAGGCAATACCAAGTTTTAGAGGAGGCCTTCAGAGCAACCATGAAGAAAATTCATCCTAGTACAGGAAAATGTTCACAATTATAAACAGAAAATCAGTGGATGGCTCACATGACAACCAGTGGATGGCTGAGCCTTCGTAACAACCGTCAGTTCTCATCTATACAATCAATAAATCAAGAATTACACTTTTGCAGAAAATAACGTTTAGACATTTTGTCATTATCTGTGAATTTGAGTGCGGTTTTTTAGAAAGTTCACATGTCATGGTGTCTAGAAGCTGACTTTGAGGCCCGCCTCTCATTCCCTGTGACTTTGAACAAATAACTTGAAATGCATAGTCTTTATTCATAAATGTAGAAGTTAATCTAAATACTCTCAAAGGTTCCTATAAAAATGTCATTTTCTACTTTATTATTCATCTCTATTCTCCCCGGAAGTTCTATTTATAGTCAGGTATGCCAGTCTGTTTCACTACTATTATTATTATTACTGTGATTATTTTTTTCATTCATTCAATCAACAGATATTTATTGGATAGTAAATTTATTGCCTACTGTAGTTTGGACATATAGAAACCACATATAGATGCAAAGACACAGATATCAGGGTGTTGCATTAAACTCAGAGTTTCTACTAAATGAGGGCAGTCATCAGCTAAACATCCAAACATTTTAATTTTGCTATTATTGAAATGATATGACTTCTCTGACATTTTCTGAAGGTTCAAGTCTTTATGTTTCCAAGCGTATAAAAAAAATCTCTTTGAGGTCACTAGGCTTTTGTGTGTGTGTGACAGAGAAAAACCTCACATAGAACTGACCTCCATTAAACAACCTAGTCTTTTCCTTAAAGGACGCTGATGGGTATAGCTGAGACCCAGCTGGTCCCTGTGGTGCCTTTACGTTTTGGGGCTGTAATTCACAACATTCTTTTTTTTTTAATTTAATTTAATTTAATTATGTTATGTTAGTTAGCATATAATACATCATGATTTTTTGATGTAGTGTTCTACGATTCATTGTCTTCATATAACACCCAGTGCTCCTTGCAGTACGAGCCCGGTGATGGGCATTAAAGAAGGCACAACATTATTTTCTACCACTCCCCTCTACCCTCGACTGCCTGAAAAGGGCCCTGCTTCTAGTGGTGCAGAAAATAGCATCTCTCTGCGTCAGGATTTTCCTCAAGGCTAAAAACCAAAAACTTTGATCTGACTTTGATTTAGCAAACGTTTATTGAGCATATATATAAGTGTATATAACAAGATAACAGTGTAACCATGAGGGTAGTCCCTGACCTCAAGTTAATTACTTTCTGATAGGAAAGACAGCTTTGTAGAAGTTGCACTTTGACAATATTTACACATGTGCATTACTCAACTGACTACTTCGATGTTCTTTATCTCAGAATGGAAAACTTATGAGGAAGAGGCTGATACTTGCTTTGATCGCTGTAGCATCCTCAACATCCAGTTCAGTGCCTGGCATTTAATCAATTAGACCATATTCTTCTGGAATATAATAACAACTGTTTATTCCATATTTAATTTGTATATATCTTTTTCCCACACTAGACTGTAAACCTCCTGGGAGTAAGAACGGACTCTTGTCTTACTCATCATCGTGTCCACAACAACCAGAAATTGTTGACACAAAGGCCACAGACAATAAATAATTTTGAGTGAGATACTATATGGAAATTAGGAGAGGTGTTTCAGGCCCTATTTTGTGGAGAGAACAAGAAATACGATTCAGAAACAGGGCTCTTTCTGTGGTGTCTATTGTAATACAAACAAGAGAGAGGGAAATGGATGAGGAAATCCAGCCTTTCCCTGCTTCCAGAATTAGAGATTACTTGAGACTTTGCTATCTCCTAGAAACTTCTAGTCCTCTACCTTGCTTCTCTCAAACCTGTTATTCCCTAGAAGCAACAACTCTTCCCTGGAATAAGGTCTCATAGGGAGGGGGGAATGAGGACAGGAGCTCGAAAACAAGAGGACAACCCTGACACCTTACACATCAGTTCTGCGTTTGACTTCTATATTCTTTGGTGAGACAATACGAAATGCAGGTTTAGAGAATGAGAGAAGACTGCAGATCTTGTCACTCCCAAAGACTATCCAACTATTTGCTTTAAATCTTTGATGTTTGGGATAGTCAGTTCAGTAGTGATTTGGCTGGACAGGTAAGGAAAATTACCCCAGGGCTGCAGCTAGCTACTCAATAGCTACCAGCACTGAGTGCTAATTATTAGCCAGTCACTGTGCCAGAGACTTTATGTATAATGATGTTGTTAATAGTTTCATTTTAGGGGTGCCTGGGTGGCTCAGTCAGTTAAGAGTTCAACTCCTGGTTTCACCTCAGGTCATGATATCATGGGTCCTGGGATCAAGCTCCATGTCTGGCTCCACGCTCAACAGGGAGTCTGATGGAAATTTTTCTCCCTTTTCCCCTCTCCCTATTCTCTCTCTCAGATAAATCTTTTTTAAAAATAGTTTCATTTTAGAGATAAACACTCAAGGCTCACCAAGGTTAATATCACTAGTAAGCAGGCAGGGTCCACACTGGTCTGCCTGCCTCTAAGCCCATAGTCTCCACTGGCCAATGCTGCCCAACTGCACTGTTGGGACTCAGGGTGCCCCTTCACAAGCACCTCTGTCTTCTTCCGGACCCACAAATGACCTGACCTCTTTAGGGACCTCAGTTCTAGAATCTCCCAAGTTCTGCACCTCTAGCACACATTTGGAAAATGCACTAAGCAAGTATATAGAGAATACTTTCAAGGCGTCCAAAGGAAAACTGTTTTATCTCACAGAAAGGAAATCCTTGCAGAAAAAAAAGAAAAAGAAGAAAGGAAGGAAGGAAAGAAAGAAAGAAAGAAAGAAAGAAAAAGAAAGAAAAAGAAAGGAAGAAAGAGAGAAAAAAAGAAAGAGAAAGAAAGAAAGAAAGAAAGAAAGAAAGAGAAAGAAAAAAGAAAAAGAAGAAAGGAAGGAAGGAAAGAAGAAAGAAAGAGAAAGAAAAAAGAGAGAAAGAAAGAAAGAAAGAAACTGGAAACAGGGCTAAAAAATGTGTTTTCAGGTCTGTTGATGCCATCTCTTCTTTTTACAGAATTTATACCTGTGTTATTTCAGATAAATCACTAATAGCTGACTCTCGACTTAATCACCTCTTAAAGGAAAATAACGATTTTCCCCCTTCAGTCCATTTGCAAGGACAAACAGAAGAGAGTATGTGTGGCGTGCCTTATAAACCATAAGGTGGTATAGATATCAGATGCTCTTGTCATTATCGCATAGTTCTAGATTCACTGATTAAGACTTAACTCTTAAAAAGAATGTTTGAGTCCATGAGAGTGAAATTTTAGATGTACCCAGGACTCCAACTCTTTTGCACAGGGCTTTGAAACACTTCTGCTTTCTCTTTCCCCAGGAGTGTCTATGACAGTGAAGTCCCACTTTATAGGTCCCTTCACTGTAAAGCCATTCTAACTTCTTCCACGAGGCATCACCATCCAGCACCTCACACCTGCAGAGGTTTGAAGGGACAGTGCAGCTAGACTGTCTGCCCCTGCACCCCCCAACAGGGCTGACCGCTGATTTGTCTGGATAAATGTCTCTCCTACCTTTGCTGCTCTATAAATTTTTTTCTTAAAGAGAAACATCTTAGCAGAGAGAGGAGGGCTATTGTATTCAAGCACAAGATACTTTAGATTGTTTCGTGCCTTTTAGTGACTCCATAGATAATTCTATGCTCTCCGAATTTAAGAACCGTATTTCTATTTAATTCACATGGAGAGACTGTTAGATATACAAAAACTGTAAATGCTTGGGCAAGAGAAGAGGTGTTTCGGAAGATGTGATTGCTGTCAGAGGAGCTCATCTTTAGCTCTTAAATTAGAATTTACTCGGTTCCTTTGTTTTCCAATACTTGTTTTACATTTGAGCAAATATAACATGCAATTTCACTGTATATTACGAAGTATTTTCTAAGTTGAAAATTCAGTTATATCTTGAAGATTTTAGACTTCATTGCATTTATAATGGAAATACAATCATTTATTTGATGTCTCCATTCTTACTCCATTTTTACATTTCAGGGTCAGTTAAACTGATCTTTATCCAGATGGTAAATGACATTTGAAGGTGACATTTAAAGATGTCATTTAGCTTCTCTCCTGACATTTTCCATTTTATACTTCTATATTTCACTTAATGGGGCCATTTATATTCAGTGTGATTCAGCTCAGAAGCGCTTAAAATTAAAAATTCAAAATAGTCTATATTCATCTGCTGGCTAGCTCAGTTATTTCCAATTTGTCTAGCCAATTAATCATGTTGGTAAGTGGTTAATAAAATTACATTATTTTTTCTTTCCTTCACAAAGTAAATGTTCTTACCATTATATTGGCCAGGAACCTTGAATAATAGAAGAAATAATTAGCCCAATTGATTATTGTATTCAAGTGCATAAAGAGTGACTAATGTCAGTATGTGGTTGCATCTACTGCTTCCTTGCAAATGGAAGAAAAGATTTTCATAGAACTTTATCAAATGGTAGCCATCTGTATGTATTTAGGAGGATCTGTTTTATGGAAAGTATTATTTTCTGAGGATAAAATACAGCTATCAGATTATTTCTTTTAGAGGTATAGCTACATTTAAAATAGAATAATTATGTTCTGCAATGATTTGGAAGGTAGTTATTCTATTTTTAATTCTATTAGTATTAACTTCAAGGTTTTTTTTTTTTTTTTGTAATACATGTATGATCCTCAATTTTCCCAATTACCAAAGTCAAGAGTAAAACAAGGAAGAATTCTTATTCTTTCTTGGATTACTGTTTGGTCTTTGTTAATTTAACATAGGATTATAAACTACCATTGCTACTATTACTTACTGTTATAGTATATAGTTTCAATTTAAAGAATATCTTTTGCTTCATATGTAATTCAAACAATATACATCCAATTTCAATACTTTCTATCAGTGATTTTAAACCACAACTACATTTTTGAACCTCAGTTTTAAATAATCTTTAATTTGATTAGATAATGATCTTGACTTTTTTTCTTTTTTACAGGAAAAGTTTGTAGATGTTATACTTTCTGACCCTTTGTACTTTTGAAAATAATATGTGGCTGACTTCACACAGAAATGGCAGAATGGCATTAGCGAGTGAAAATTTTTTCTTTTCACATTATATATTCTGTTCCATTATCTTCTGGCATTTGTTTTTCAGTGGAGAAATAGGAGATTGGTCTGACTTTGATTCCTTTGTAGGTCAGAATGTGTTCTCTCTACATAGTTATGGATATTTTTCTTTACCCTTTGTATCAATCACAGTCCTCCATAGGAAAGGAAAGTCACCCTAGATGGATCATATATATAGGATTACTCACAGTTGTGTGGGCAGGATTCAGAGAACATACTCTTAATTTGGGCTGGTCAGGCATTCAGAGAAGACTGGCAACACTTGGAAACCATCACCACCTCTAGATATAAAGACGCTGCTGAGGAAATGGTGTTCCAGGGGCCGGAGAAAGCTGGAACTGTGGAGGAGGGTCCACCCAGTGGGAGCTGTCATCTGGATGTGCCTTAGCTACTGCTAAGATATGGTGTTGAAAAAGTGAGGGAGTACTGAGGGTTGCTGGAGGGGAGGGGGTGGAGGGATGGGGTAACTGGGTGGTGGACATTAAGGAGGGCATGTGATGTAATGAGCACTGGGTATTATATAAGACTGATGAATGATAGGCCTGTACCTCTGAAACCAATAATATAGTATATGTTAATAAAAAATAAATTAAAAAAAATAAAAGCACAGTTAAAAGAAAAGTAAAGAACAAAGAAAAGAAAAGAGAAACAGAAAAAGTGAGGGAGTGAGGAGAAATACCCTAGACTCTCTTTCCTCCTACCCTTCATCCCTCAGCATTTCTGCCCATGCCTTCTATTGGCCAAACCCAACTAGAAGGTGACTGGCAGGGAAGGGAGCATAGGTAAAAAAGTATGCAGAGGTCAACCTCCTGAAGCACAGAGCAGGACAGAGAAGGGGCAAGAATGAGTCTGGATAGCTAAGGAGAATAACCAGTTCAAAAATATCGCCAGGACATATCTAGGTGATGGTCTTTGTTTGTATGTCCAGAACATGTAGACTCTTCAATCTGGAAAATAAACACTTATTTATTAATTATCTCAGAGAAGCTTTCTTGTAGTATAGGCTTGACAATCACACATGCTCTATTTTGCTCACTTCGTACCCCCTACTACTTCTCATCCTTTTACCTTTTTTTTGTCCTTTTCACCTGTGTCCTTGGACAAATTCTCAAGTTTGTTCTCAGTATCATTGAGTTAATTTTCTGCTATGTCAGTTATGCTCTTTGAAGACACCAGTGCAAAATTTAATTCTTACATTGAATTCAAGGTTATATTCTCAAACACATACAAGTATTCCTTTTAAAAAAATATTTCGTTTTTTTATTTGAGAGAGAGCACATGCTGGGGATGGGGGTGCAGGTGGGTGGATAGAGGGAGAGGGAGAAGCAGGCTCTCCACTGAGCAGGGAGCCAGACGCCAGGCTTGATCCCAGGATGCTGGGATCATGACTTGAGCCAAAGGCAGATGCTTAACAAACGGAGCTACCCAGGGACTCCCTAATTCTTGCATTGAAGTTTAGTGTCCTCTGTGAGTTTTCTTATTCCCAATAGCTTCCTAGTCTTCAGATCTTAATCTCCTCTATGACCTTCTATTTTTAGTTCATAGAGGCCATGTTCATTATCTTATTAAGAATACAATATTTTTAAAGCTGCCTTCTGTTTTCTAGAGTAAATAGTTTTCAAACATATATTTTTGTTTTTTTCCTTTCTCTTTAGCTGAATACATTTTTCTTAGTTTATTGTATACAGCTTTTATTGAGGTATAATTTACATACTGTCAATTCATTTTAAGTATACAATTTAATGACTCTTAGTAAGTGTACAGAGCTGTGCAACCATCCCCACAATACAATTTTAGAACATTTATCTATCGTGCTCACTTGCAGTCACCTCCTGTTCTCACTCCTAACCCCAGTCAAGGACTAATCTGTTTTCTAAATCTATAGCTTTGTATTTTGTGAATACATACAATTATAATCGTACAATTTTTGGCCTTTTGCATCTGGCTTCTTTCACTGAGCCTAATGTTTTTTATCAATACTTCATTCCTTTTTATTTCCAAATAATATTTGATTATGTGTATATATACATATATATGTAAAAATATATATATATATAAAAAAGTATATATATATCACATTTTGTTTATCCATTGTTCAGTTGATGGATATTAGTTTTTTCCATTTTTATGAATAATGCTACTATGAACATTCACATGCAAGTTTTTGTGTGGACCTATGTTTGATTTCTCTTGGGTAAATAAGACATTTATGGGTATATGATGAATTTATGTTTAACTTTTTAAAGAAATTACCAAACTGTCTTCCAGAGTGGCTGCACCATTTTTTTTTTTAATTGGTAAGGTACCATTTGATTATCTTCTTTTTTTTTCTTCAGTAGGCTCCATGCCTAGTTTGGTGCCCAGCACCAGGCTTGAAATCACAACCCTGAGATCAAGACCTGAGCTAAGATTAAGAGTCAGACACTTAACCAACTGAGCCACTCTGGCAGCCCCTGTACCATTTTTCATTCTACCAGCAAAAGAGGGTTCAATTTATCAACATCCTTGCCAACCCTTATTGCCTATCTTTTTTATTATAGCTATTCTATTGAGCATTAAGTGGTATGTCATTGTGGCTTAAATTTGTGTTTCCCTAATAATGTTGAACATCTTTTCCTGTGCTTATATTCCATTCATGTATCTTCTTTTGTGTAATATCTATTCAGTTTTTTGTTCATTTAAATTGGATTGTCTACTTATTCTTGAGTTCTAATTTAAACTCTTTATTCTGGGAGTTGGTTAACTCCCAGTTGGTTAACTGTCCAACCCTTGATCTCAGGGCCTTGATCTCAGGGTGGTGAGTTCAATCCCTACATTGAGCTTAAACTCTTAAAAAAATTAATATATGAACTATATATATTCTGGATACACTTTTTTTTATTAGATGTATGATTTGTAATGTTTTCTGTGTTGCTTGCCTTTTCACTTTTTTTATGATGTCTTCTGCAGTGCAGAAGTTTTTGATTTTGATGAAGTCCAATTTATGAATGTTTTTCTTTTATCACATATGCTTTTGATGTCGCTTCTAAGAAATCTGTGCCTAACCTACAGGGAAATCACTCTACTGGTTTTCTAAGAGTTTTACGAGTTTTAGCAATTACATTCAGGCCTATGATCCATTTTGAGTTAATTTTTTGTATGGTGTGAGTTAGGCATCTATATTTATCTTTTTGCATATGGATCTCCAACAGCCCCAGCACCATTTCTTGAAAAGACTCTCCTTTCCCCACTGAAATGCCTTTGTCCAATGCACTTTTATTTTTTTCTACTTTTTTTTTTCTTTTTAAAAAATATCATCAAATGTCAGACTTTCCTTTTAAATTCAATGTTGTCTCAAGCCTCACTCACTGTGTCACTAGTTCGTAGTCCCTCTCACTGCTTGCTTTCAGATTCAAAGCTATCGCACAACTTGATACACACAGCTCCAATCCAACATCCGATGGCTGGTAGACATTTATCTGATTCTGGCCTGTTCGGAAGGAATATGAGAAAGTCTATTACTGGAGCACTCAGGCATGCTGAATATGGGGAAAATTTGAATCTTAGAAAAATGTTGTTCTTTTTTTTACCAGTAGTATGTGAAAACCAACAAACCCCAATTTGGGTGTTCCCAAGGTTTTTCTGCCTGTGGTTCTACCCATGAAGCCTTGGGTAGGAAAAGAACCTATCTAATGATTCATTGCACAAATTAATCATCTAACTCCTTCCCTGCTTGGCTCCTACTTGTATTGGAGCATTGGAGTTTTAATAACCTGAGAGCTGCTGATTGCAAATCAGCCAGGCTCTTTCTCCAGATACACGATAAAGCAGTATCTGTGCAATATTTATGCATGTATTGGAGAAAGTAGGGCTGGGATGTAGAAGTATTGGCTGCCTAGTGGTTTGCTTTTTAATAACTTTATTGAGCTAGGTTTTACATGTCATATAATTAACCAATTCCAACTATACAAGTCAGTGATCTCTAAGTAAATTTTCCAAGGTGTGCAATTACTACAATAAATTAGTTTTAGAACTAATTTTATAAGATCCTTCATGCCTACTTACTGTTAATCCCCATTCCTTCCCTCCCCCTTGGTACTCCAGGCAACCACTAATCCACTTCCTCTACCTATTGATTTGCATTTGCTGGACGTTTCATATAAAAGGACTCATATAGTATGTGTCTATTATGTCTGGCTTCTTTCACTTAACATAATGTTTTCAAGGCTCAACCATGTCATATCATGTATCAGTAGTTCATTCCTTCTTTTTTAAATTGCTGAATAGTATAGTATTGTATGGATACCATATTTTATTTATCCATATTTATCCATTCACCAGTAGATGAACATTTGGGTTGTTCCCAATTTTGAGCTATTAGGAATAATGCTTCCAAGAATATTCTTGTGTAAATCCTTATGTGAATATAGGTTTTCATTCCTCTTGGATATATACCTAAAAGTGGAATTGCTGAGTCATATGGTAAATTTGTGTTTAACCTTTTAAGATTTAGGGATGTCTGGTTTTGATTGGTCTGCATTTCCATTTCTTCTGTTTTAGACAGTAAAGTTTACGTATAAGATACGTTATGTTTCTTCATTGAATTCCATTGATACTGCTATTAAGGGAAATTTTTTTCAGATTCTGGAAAATGCTTGACTGTTAACTTTAGCCTCCAGTGTTACTGCATCTGTGTTTTTATCTTTGCCTTCAAGTATATTTTAATAAGGAGAAAGTGATAGCTTCCATATTTTATTAGCCCCAAATTCTATTTGACTAACAATGTAAACAGTAAATTTTCTTTAAAATATAATACCTTAGGAAATGAATCTGATTCATCTGTGATTGCTTTCCATAACTTCCTTAATATATGGAATATTTTATTTTTATCCCATTTATATCTCATGCTCTTATATTCATGCATGTATTCCCCCGCGTACTTATTTATTATTTATAAAGGCACTACTATATGTGTAGCTGTTAAGTTGCTCTCATGTCGAAAAAAGATGCATGTGCACGTGTGCATATTCTTGACATTATATCAAGGGCCTAAGTAAATTTACTTAGCCTAGAATATGGTACTTGTTTTTGTTCAAACTAAAATTTCAGAAATTTAGTGATTGCCCATTTATTCCAAAATTACTTTGAAATGAACTGATTTGGTCAGGTACAATAATACACTTCCAAAGGACATTACAATACCTCTTAATATGAAGTAAAATCAGATAGTAAGATTTCAATGAGCATGTGTTCTCTAGTGATACCTATAATAGATTTCAGATTATGTGTTTGGTATAGATAGAGGTTACCGAGATTCTGTTTGTCTTTGTGTTTTAGAATTCACTGAGCAGTGTTTAAGATATGCTGAAATTCCTTCCAGGACCTCACACACATAAGTAGATACACATGTTCACACACGCACATAGACATGCACACAGACTCATACTCATTTGCCCTGTGAATGTGAACATACACATACAAACAAAACACACTCCATGGATGTGTTATTTCATTTTAAAAGCTTGGGTTTAGTTCTTTGCCTTTTTAAATATGCAAATTTTGCACATATGCAAAATATGTGATTTTTTTTTTTATTAAACCAATTACTTCTTCCCCTACTTTCTCTATCCTTAAAAATAGAAAAGGGCCAGTTTCTCAGGAATAGTTGATTATTACTGAATTAAACCATAGAAACAAGATTTTTTTCCAATCCACGTAAGATTTGCAGAGAAAATATTCTATAATCATACTTTATTCATGATTTTTACTTACTTGGTATATGATAAAAACTATAAAGATTGTGATTGTCATACTTTTTTCATAAATGTTTTCATAAATTCATTACAGGAAGTTAACTCAGTCTTCTTACACCATTTGTTTTCAAATAATTTCAACTATGTCTCTAGTAAATACCTATTATACTCTAAAGAATATCTAAGCAAAAAAAAAAAAAAAAACCACTAAGCAGAATCCTCCTCAGTAGCAATCAAGAAAGATAACAGGCAAAGTCAGAACAAAAAATCAAAATGATAACATAAGAGAGTACTAAACCCGCATTAATAAGATGAAATTTAATATGAATAAATGTGATGTCCTATGATGTGATTTTTAAAAATGTACACAAATACAAAAGGATAGAAGTATATTCATAGCTATTTACACAAAAAGAGGCTTAGGGAGTTTAGTTGACCAAAAGCTAGATATGACACCATGTCATATGATAAATGTTTAAAAAACTGGGGAGTATATATATATATATATATACATATATATATATATAGTATTCCATATATATATATATAGTATTCCATATATATATATATAGTATTCCATATATATATA
>NW_023270807.1:80445876-80483339 GCF_011800145.1 Mirounga leonina | reverse complement strand
ATATATAGTATTCCATATATATATATATAGTATTCCATATATATATAGGCTGAAGAAGAAGATACTTGACATGTGATTACTCTCTTCCAGTATTTGGAGGGATTTAATATAGAAGATAAGGTAGATTTATTATTTGAATCACTTTTTTTTTTTTTAAGTAGGCTCCATGCCCAGCATGGGGCACAATACAGGGCTTGAACTCACGACCCTGAGATCAAGACCCTAGCTGAGATCAAGAGTCGGACACTCAACTGACTGAGCCACCCAGGCACCTCACTTTGAGTCATTTTTAACTTTAAGTAGATTTAGGATCAGAATACAGACATTTTATCCATTAGAGACATTTGTAAAGAGATTGGCTTGCCTGCCTCATATGGGAGCAAGCTCCTGGAAAAGCACAGGCAGAGACTAGGTCGTATATAAAGGATTCCTATAGGGTGCTGAATGGAAGATTGGTTTTTTTGGGCACCTTCCACATACGTGACCTTAGCAGTCCAAGGCAGAGTTTGAACATTTCACTGTCACCAGAGGCCAAGCTGGTTATATAAATGAAAGAAGCTGTTTGTGTTAAGACTGATGGGGCAAACTGGATATTGTATGTCTCAATATTTAGTTCCAACCCAAGGATGTCATGCCATAATCAGGACCTAACTTTACCAGATCTTCCCATTTTTCAAGCAAAGCTGGAAATCTTGATTTTTAGAATGTAAATTGTCCACATTTTATTTTATTTTTCTTAAAGATTTTATTTATTTATTTGACAGAGAGAGAGAACACAAGCAGGGGGAGTGGCAGGCAGAGGGAGAGGGAGAAGCAGCCTCCCTGCTGAGCAGGGAGCACGATGTGGGGCTCAATCCCAGGATCTTGGGATCATGACCTGAGCCGAAGGCAGTCACTTAACCAACTGAGCCACTCAGGCACCCCCACATTTCAAAAATTGGCAACTAATTCCAAAAATTTTAAAGCACAACTATGGGCTGTCACTTTTTTTTTTAATTTTTAAAAATTTTTTTAATTTTTATTTTTTTATTTTTTTTTTAAAGATTTTTATTTATTTTTCAACAGAGGGAGAGAGACAGCGAGAGAGGGAACACAAGCAGGGGGAGTGGGAGAGGGAGAAGCAGGCTTCCCGCTGAGCAGGGAGCCCGATGCGGGGCTCTCGATCCCAGGACCCTGGGATCATGACCTGAGCCGAAGGCAGACGCTTAACGACTGAGCCACCCAGGTGCCCTGGGCTGTCACTTTTTAACCTAACCTAGGAATTATTCCAGAAACTTACAACTACTCTTTTTCAGTACATTTCAGAAATAATTGAATACTCTGACCTTTAAAATTTTATCACAAAATATCTTAAATATGTAATTGTATAAAGAATCATTTTAAAGTACCTAAGTACCACTCCTTAGCATCCTGCCACTCTAGTGGCACTTTAAGCATATTTCTTACAAGATTTTGAACTTGATACAAAAACTTCTGTATTAATAAGGTAGAAGCCCGGTTGAGACACAATATAAAAAAGACTGGACAAATAAAATTTCAGTTTATAAATGCTGGCTGCAGTGTAGTTTTTCTCCTTTGGCTCAGTATTGAAAAAAGCCATAAGGCCCTGCTATCACTGCCCAGCCATAATTTTCTAAATGCATTTTAGTTGCTAAATGCAATGGTGCATAGAGCTCAATTCATTGACTAGAGCAAATTAGAAGGGAATATAAAGCTCTGCATTTGCTGATGACATTCATAGCTTAGTAAGTATATATTTCCTGTGGATCAAGGGTCTAAGGCATAAAATAATTTTTTTAACAATGATTATTTCAAAAGTCATTAACCAGGTTTTCAGATTTAAAGAAATAAGCTCAACTGAGAGAGCTCCCTGTTCTAAATCTCTTGCTGTGTGAAACTTTCTGAGGCCTTTGCATGGTTCCTATCTGGTGTAACGTATGACACGGAAGACAGAGAAGCACTTATTATGTTGTCTTTGCTTTTTAAAGGCAAGATGGTCTTACTTGGGATCCGTTTATTATCAGTAATTTGGAAAACCCACTAACAACCTATACCCTGCTCCAAAAGAGGGTTTCTACAATGACGTGAGAGTTTCTTGTATTAGAAACCTTGAGCCCCTTGAGGGTCCTTAGAGTAGTTTAGAGAATACAGAGACTATTTCTCCCGAAGGGCCTAAGAGTTGTTTTGATCATATGGTTGGTATGAAGCACACAATGGAAAGCATGCAGTTATTGGTTCCATGCCCAACGCGGCGCTTGAACTCCCGACCCTGAGATTAAGGGTTGAATGCTCTACCAACTAAGCCAGCCAGGTGCTCCTTATTGAGTCCTAACTTTTAAAAGGGATATTTTACGTAAGACCCAACTATTACAATTTCAACTCCCGCTTCCTCACAATTTCACTTCTTCTGGTTCTATAGTATAAACACATCCCATTAATGAGAGAAGCCTCCATTTCTTTTTTCTTTTTCTTTTTCTTTTTCTTTCTCTTTTATTTTTTCTCTCTGATATCTCATGGTCTTTAAGATCTCTTTGATTTTCTGGGGCGAAGTTCAGTATTTTGCTCTTCAAGTTTCTGGCTTACCTGACTTGCACTGTACTAATCATGGAAAGTGAGTTCCAGTGTAAAAACACTTATGCACGGGAGCCTGGGTGGCTCAGTTGGTTGGGTGACTGCCTTCAGCTCAGATCATGATCCTGGAGTCCCGGGATCGAGCCCCGCATCGGGCTCCCTGCTCAGCAGGGAGTCTGCTTCTCCCTCTGACCTTACCCCCTCTCATGCTCTCTCTATCTCATTCTCTCTCTCAAATAAATGGGAAAAATCTTAAAAAAAAAAAACACTTATGCACTATTAGCAAGCAATATGCTAGGAAAAGAGCAGAAGAGTTCCAAAGTAATTAGTGGTACCAAACCAACTTTCATAAAGGAAAGATACTATGCAAATCTAGAGCCATTCAAAGCCATGTGGCCTTGAGATAATCCTGATTCTTAAAAAGGCAAAAAGATTCAAATGTTTTCTCTTTCATCAGTGGCCTAGTTTGATAGCATGCTCTACAAATTTCACTCATTAATATTCCTTAGCAATAAAGAATTTATACAACTCTATAGTCAACCTGACCTCTGCTATAGTTATCTATCTCAGGACAAAGGGAGAAGGATGGAGAAGTCAAGAAAAGGAAAATTTATTGGATTCTTTTATCTAAAAATAAAATAAGAAAAAATAGGAATGGTTTGAGGCTTACCAGCAAGAAAAGTAGCTTTACCAGCTTTGAAAAGTGTTTATTTAGGTATTCACTTGAGGTAAAAAAAAAAAAAAAAAGAAGAAGAAGAAAGGTGTGGAAGCCTGATAACTCAGAAGATAGGAATGGGGCCCGGGCTCCTAGGACAGAAAAGAAGATGACCTTCTGGCAGAAGAAGGTTGACTTATTCCTGCAGATGTGGGACTCTACCTCCATGACACACACTTCTGTACGACAGGTCTACCTCTCCACATCTGTGACATGCACCTCTGTGTCAAAATCCAGACGGGCATCCCTATCTTTCCTAAGAATGAAAAGTTCACAGTTTTTTTATTTATTAGTATCTTCTGGGAACAAATCCCAGATTTAAACTGTTGGTCAGTTCCTTTCCTGAATCCTCCAAGATTGTTTCTTGGAGTAGATGAATTAAGGGTGACTTCCTTTTCCTCTGTTCTCAATTCTGTTCTTTTCCAAAGTTGGGTCTTCTTAACTAACCATCAGTAGAAATTTGAAAAATCTAATCCTTACATTACACTTGAGGATTTTCTGGGTATGACTGCCTTTAAGTTCTGTAAAGAACTTTTCAATTCTGTAAATTGACTTAAGTAGAAAGTCTTGTAAAATTAAAGTTATTTTTCTTCCTCTGCCTGGGAAATTATAGAAACAAAAGGACAATCAAAATTTGATAAATTTGATAAAGATAGAACTGACATATAAATAAGAAACCTAGATCTAGGGAAACACTGAAAATGTGTATACATCACTTCTTCCTGAAAAGGAAGAATAAAAGCTAAGTTCAAATGTGTTAACTTCAAAAATGTGCTGAGCCAGACCCTGTAATAAGCCTGACTGTTAGGATGAACTTTATTAGCTTTTAATTCATATCACACCTTTGGTGCTAGTTGAACACCTATTTTTATGAAAAGAAGCATCTGCAATCTGGAACTGAAAGGTGAGCCTTTATAATAATTTGTTTAAAGCTCAGTTTTATTTAAAAATATGGAATCAAAATATTGACAAAGGCAGGAGAAAAATAAAAACAAGGAAAGTACATTGAGCTTTGTTTTTTCCTATGTTTGAGAACCGCCTTCAACTCTTTTTCTTGACGTTTTATGTGAGTCTTTTGCTTTTCTGGGATTTTGAATAGGGGATTTTTTTTTTTTTTTCATAAATGTCAACCGGGGCTTTTTCAATTCCAATGGTGAAAAATATTTGGTAAATGTATCAGCTTTTGCCATGTAACAAACCATCCCAAAATTTAGTGGCTTAAAACAATAATTGTTTATTTACTTAATTCTGTGGTCCTCTATATAGATTATTTTGGTCTTAATTGGGTCCCTGCAATTATTTTTGGCCAGCTGACAGCTGACAATCAAGGCTCTGCATCTGAAAGTTTGCTGGCCATTGTCTAGGACAATGGGAGTAACTAGGCCATGTGACTCTTTCTTGGCTAATCTAGACCTGTCATATGGGGCAGCATGTGTCCAAGAGTGAGTCAGCAGAAGTGTGCCAGATCCCTTGAGGGTAA
Organism: Mirounga leonina; assembly: GCF_011800145.1. Taxonomy (NCBI): domain Eukaryota; kingdom Metazoa; phylum Chordata; class Mammalia; order Carnivora; family Phocidae; genus Mirounga; species Mirounga leonina. Next base: position 80,478,573 of record NW_023270807.1, on the reverse strand, counting down.
CATCAGAACTAGCATGTCACCTCTCCTACCACATCTTAGTCCCACCAGATTTTATTATTCAAAGCAAGTCAAAGGGCCAGACCTGTTTGAAGAGGCACAGAAATAGACTCGGCCTCTAATGGGGCACATTGCAAGTGAACTGCCTATTGGGAGGGGAAAAATACAGCCAGTTTTGTAAAGAGTCTTACTGTGGAAAGCTTTAATCAGTAAAAAAGTCTTAAGTCTAATGTATAACAGACAGTGGTTGGAGCCCAAAGGTTAGTTGCCTTTATGCCCATAATTTCCAGAGTATTTTTTGTAGGCCTTTGGTGAGTGATATGATATGGAAAATGACTTCGTTCACATCAGAGTAATCACACTGATGTTTCTCCAAGGCTAGGGAAAGTGAGAGTTGGGAGGGTCACTGACTTGGTCCCTCCATGACTGAGAGCAGAGAGAGAGCCCCCCCCCTTTTTTAGGAATTTATTTATTTGTCAGAGAGAGAGAGAGCACAAGCAGGGGGAGCGGCAGGCAGAGGGAGAAAGACTCCCTGCCAAGCAAGGAGCCCGATGAGGGACTTGATCCCGGGACCCTGGGATCATGACCTCAGCTTAAGACAGACCCTTAACTGACTGTGCCACCCAGGCATCCCAAAGAGAGGGCACTTTTAGAAAACAACTCAGAGAAGAGTCCCCGTAACCTGGGCTTGAAGGCAGGAAGAGAAGCCCAGGTTCTGGAGACTTTGAGGGCCAGGGACAGAAGAGAAACTGTGTGAGAGGAGCTGATGAGTAGAAGCCACAAAAGCTGACAGCCCATCAAAGAGTGTTGGTACCAGATACCTTTTACAAAATGACTCAGAGACCCAGAATCTTAATTTTTGACACTAGGGAAAATGGGATTGGTAAAAAATCAAGAAAACAATTAGAGCACAGTGAAGGTATATCATATGTCCCATCGTAAATACTTTTCAGCTCATACATTTTTTGCTTCAGACTTTTTCTGTAGAAAACAATGAGACATTTTTATTTTTACAAGCTTTAAATGGACTTTTATTTATTTATTTATTTATTTAGTCGTTTCCTGACTTGTAAATTTTAGCTTAAATGGACTTTTATTTGTTTGTTTTGACCTTCTACGAACTGCTTGAGTTAGAATGCTTCAGAAAACAAATCTATATAAGAAGTAAGGTCAAAGTGGTAATTTCTTCATTCAGTTAGTATTGTCTGAGCAATGACCTGGTAGTAGGTGGACTTCTAACAAAGAATACGAAGTTCCTGTATGGGTAGAGCTCATGTTCCAGAATGAAGATTAGCCATGAATCAAATACACAAGTCAGAGGGTGAAAGAAGCTATGGAGAAAAATAAAGCAGGGTGAGAAGATAAGCAGTGCACTGAACAAGAGAGTAGAGGAGGTATTTTATATGGTGTTATTTGTTATCTTATATGAAATGGTTGGGAAAGGTCTCTGGTTAAGGACTCTGAAGGAGTTGCAGGGGTGGGTATGGGAGCATAGGAAGGAAGAGTGTTGTGGGCAGAGGAAAGGCCCCTATCTGGAGCATGCTTGGCATGTTTGAGGAACTACAAGGATGCCTGTCACATGAGCTCAAGGAAAGCAGGGGTGAGTGTGGTGGCAGGTGAGGTGCAAGAGCTTGTTTAGGGTGGGGGGCTGACTGACCACAGGCAGCAGAGAGGTGATTCTCAGAGCACCTGGTGCTCACCCTGCGAACTCTGAAAAAAAATGCCTAGGCCTAACCCCAGAATCTATTTTAATTGGTCTGGGTTAAAGCCTGGTGAAGTCTTTGGAAAACATTACCAGGACAAATCCAGTGTGTGATCGAGGTCTCCTAGGCCTTCGGAAAGTATGGCTCTGATTCTGAGTGAGACCAAAACTGCTGGACGATTTTGCACAGAACGGCATGACCTGATTATCCTAGTCTGCCTCCTTCCCCCACATTCCCTTTGGCTCCCAAGATCATGTCTTAGTATAAAGCTTGGGAACCTGTCTTAGTCCATTCGAGCTGCTATCACAAAACACATACTGGGTAGCGTATAAACAACAGAAATTTATTTCTCGCAGTTCTGGAGCCTGGAAGTCTGAGATCAGACTTGTGCCCTCATGGCCAGGTGAGGGCCCTCTTCTGGGTTGCAGACTTCTATACTCACCAGGCAGAAAGGGCTGGGGAGCTCTCTGGGTCTCTTTTGGTAGGGACACTAATCCCAACCATGAGGGCTCCACCCTTATGACTTAAGCACCTCCCAAAGGCCCACCTCCAAATACCATCACATTGGATATTAGGATTTCAACATACGAATTTGGGGGGTGGGGTGGGGTGGGGACATAAACATGAAGACTGCAGCAGAGCCAGAGTTCCTGCCTCTCTGTTTTCCTCCAGCCTTCCGTTGGAAATCCCCATGCCTCTTTCCCAATGTTCCCCTAAATGTATTTTTATTTTTTTTTAATTTTTTTTTTTAAAGATTTTATTTGTTTATTTGAGAGAGAATGAGATAGAGAGCATGAGAGGGGGGAGGGTCAGAGGGAGAAGCAGACTCCCCGCTGAGCAGGGAGCCCGATGCGGGGCTCGATCCCGGGACTCCAGGATCATGACCTGAGCCGAAGGCAGTCGCTTAACCAACTGAGCCACCCAGGCGTCCCATGTTCCCCTAAATTTAAAGGATGACTGTGAGTGTGTGTTACTGCTGGTGAGCCCTATGTTGACATAGAAAAACATATTGCTCCTGTGTAATATACGTGAACTAGGGCCCCAAGCCCATGCGGCGGTGGTAGAACAGCATAGAGAACATCCAACCCTATACTTTTCTTCCTCTGGAGTAACATTGTAACACAGTTGTTCAGAACAAGAACCCTGAGGCTGGATAACTTACACCCTGATTCTAACACTTCCTAGCTGAACGATTCGTTCTTTGCGTGCTCCAGGTAATGGTGTCAACCTCCTAAGTCTCTTGTAAGATCAAATGAGTAGTTACATATTAAGCGATTAGAATGTGCATGACACACAGTGCTCAATAAATCCTAGCTATTAATACAGCTTTAGTTTCCTTCTTGATTTCATCACCGTACAAATGGGTCTCTTCAATTTTAGCAAAAACGTAGGAGACTATTATACATTATCATGTCTTTCAGCGCTATTTTAGACAGGTTTTCCTCTGTTTAATTGCTGAAAACATAAAGATGTTACATATTAAGGAATGGACCAAATTCCAAATGAGGAAAAAAAGGCAGTCTCAAAATGTTTTTAGAACCCATTTTCTATAATTGCTGTGCAAGCATGTGTTTTTTGGAAAAACCCTTTAATTCCTGGCCTTTACATGGATGAACAAGAATAGCAACCTCTTTTGGACTAGTTGAGGCTGGGAAGGAAAAGAATTAAGATGTGGACAGGACATGCTTTGAACACATTTATCTATGTGGAGAACCATCTGAAGAGCCTACTTTGAGAACAAAGATGAAAATGTGAGATTTATGGGGCACTTGGGTGGCTCGGTCGTTAAGCGTCTGCCTTCGGCTCAGGTCGTGATCCCAGGGTCCTGGGATCGAGCCCCACATCTGGCTCCTTCCTCAGCGGGGAAGCCTGCTTCTCCCTCTCCCACTCCCCCTGCTTGTGTCCCCTCTCTCGCTATGTCTCTCTGTGTCAAATAAATAAATAAAATCTTAAAACAAAAAAAAAAAAAGAAAATTTGAGATTTAGTTGTGGAGCCCCAAACTGCTTCCCTGAGGAGATTCTTGGATTTGTGCATGCAGGTGGGGCAGGATGATGGGGGAGGAGGAAGCAGGGGGAGTTGGTGATGGAAATTTATACTCACAAGAAAGAGACTGGACTTATATTAGTTCTCCAACTTTCTCTACCCAAGTGAGTCCTATCTTTGTTTTATTGGAGTCAGAAAGTTAATAAAACTTAATGGAATATGAAAAGATGATTAAATATTTATTGAAAATTTAAATGTGATCCTTGAAGGTACTTGTCTTAGAAGTGCCTTACAGGCAGTTTACCTTTATTCAAGGAGAAATCTTTTTTCAGAGCTTTGGGTTTGACACCTCACTTGAGTAATATTCAAATAAAAGTAAAATAGAAAACGCCTCTTAGGAAAGGATGGCCTGGTTTCAGCTTTTCTCCAATATTAATTTAGAGGGCTCATTTTAACATTGCCCACAGGATAAAGTCTAAATTTCTCAGCTCCTCAAGCTGACCTCAGTGCTTTAAAAGTGTCTCCTTCTGCCTCAGCTCTGTGGTGTCTCTACCCGCATTACTTCTTGTCTGAAGTCAGTGAGTCTATAAAGGCACACCTATTCCCCTGAGTCTTTGCTGCTTTTTTTATTTGGTTTTATTTTTGTTGAAATTTTGTACATCCTTCAAAGATCGGCCATCTCAGATGATTTCCTCTGATCTCTTCAGATCTGGAATCATAGTTGCCTCTTTGTCCTCTCAATATTTTGTTTGTTCTTCATTCATTGCCCTTCCTTAATTCTGTCTACTGTTTTAGCTAATTATCTGCATCCTTTTAACCATAATAAACACTTAGCTCTTTGTGGGGAGGAGAGTAAAATATTCCTCAGTCGCATTTGTATAACCATATAGTATCATATATATGCCAGAACTCAACAAATATCTATGGAATGAATGAAAAATTAAGACCCACTCAAAAAAGCTCTCAGAATCTTAGAGCATACTTTCCCTCATTTCCCTTGCATGGTGTCCCTTTACCTCATTGACACTTGGACTTCTACTTTTGTGTCTATGTATTTTTTCTATGACAGTCTGATTATGGATACTTTTTGCTTGCAACAACCTTATTCAGTATCCTTCAAGATCTGACTCATGCCATCAGCATCATTTGCTGCCCTCACATTTTGTTACAGACATACTGAATTGTGTCCCGGAAATGGTTTTTCTATATGGAATGCTTTGTTCTTCCCTTTCCCCTCTTCTCCATATTCAACTGGCTGACTCTTCCCTCCCAGATTCAGGATAAGAGGTTACTTCTTTCTAGAAATTGTCCCTAGCTCCCCACACCATCTCCAGCCCCAGACTGACTTAAGCCTTTCTCCCTTATGATCTAGTGTAATAAAGATAGAAAAGATTTGGGTTAAAACCTGATTCTGCTACTTATTGAGCAGTGATTTTAGACCAGCTCCTCTCAAACTTTATCATGCATCAGAATCACCAGGAGAGCTTGTTAAATCAAAGGGGTGTTTTAGGGGCACCTGGGTGGCTCAGATGATTAAGCGTCTGCCTTCGGCTCAGGTCATGATCTCCAGGTCCTCCAGGTCCTGGGATCAGGCCCCATGTCGGGCTCCTGGCTCAGCAGGGAGTCTGCTTCTCCCTCTCCCTCCGCCTCTTCCCACTGCTCGTGCTATCTCTCAGTCTCTCTCTCTCAAATGAATAAATAAAATCTTTATAAAAAGGGGGGGCGGTGTTTTAAGAATTAATTGAGATAATATATGTAAAGTGTTTGACATGAATTAGTGCTCAATCATCACCAGTTACTATTGTTTTTACATTATCGTTGCTTTCATCACACTGTTTTAAATTGCAGACCGAATAGACCATTTGTCGAGTAAACTAGGAAACTCATAATAAACAGTGACTCCGCTGGTTTATTATTGTTGTATCACAGGCGCCCTATAAAGTACATTGGTTAGCACTAAATGAACATATAATAAAATACCCTAAAAATAAAAGCATTCAATAAATATTTAATGAAGTGAATTTGGCTGCTTCTTTGCAGGTAGTTCCTACCCAGACTGTTCCAGGATTTCCTAGTTCAGCTTGCTGTATTTTGGGGTTTTCTTGGGACTGCTTTTGTTGATTGGTTCCCAAACCACCTTTGGTTATGGCAAATCAGTCCTCACAGCCTTTGTTTCTAAGATTATACAAGCAACATGGAGAACATCTTCCTGTAAAGAAGTAGAAATAGATAAGCACACGGGCCATTCATTTGGCTCTGCAGTCTGAATTTCATACTGAATGAAAGCAGTTGCAGCAATGTATTCCCCTGCCTTCTGTGCCTGAACATATGCCTGCATTTAACACTGGATATGGGTTAGAAACTAACATGGGGAAAATGTAATTTGGGGTTCTTTGCAAATTCATGAAGCCTCCTTTTTTGGGAAGCCTTTCCTGCTTTTACATTCAGCCTATACCCCCATCCTCCTCTTTGACCTCAGAACCTCATATTTTATGAATACATTCATTATGAATATGTTTCGTTAGTTCAGCAAATATTTTTTTCCTATATCTGCCATGTGTCAAATACTATTCTGATGACGGTGATATCACACTAAGACAAAGCCCCTGCTTCACAGAACCGAAAGCGTGGCATTTACCAACTGGTACGATAATTGTTTCTCTGTCTCCCATGGTATATTGTGCACTTCCTGATGGTGGGTGCACTATTTAATTGATCTTTGGGTATCCAGTTCAATAGCCGGTATGTGGTAGGTATTCATACATATGGATTAGTTTTTATACAGAGGGACTCTCCTTAATATATTGGTGCTGAGAAATGGAACAGAGTACTAGAGATCATGTATTGCTGGTCCATGAAAGGATCTGGCGCTAGATATGTTTTTTTTTTTCTTTCTTTTTTTTTTTTTTTACTTACAAAGTGTTGTTTGTCTGAATTTCAATTAGGGCCAACCAATACATAACAATCCAGATTTCTAGCTTCTCTAGAAAAAACCCACGTTTCTGTATTGCACCAATCAGCTGCAGCTCACTCCCACTCAGCCTGCTCCTTAGATGGAGCCTGTCCTCTTCAGTTCACTGTAACAATTTCCTACTGTATTACATGTGTGTATATGGATATGGGTATTGTATTTGTTTGCTCAGATGTGTGGTGAAGAAAGAGCAAAATTCTTCAGATTCTACGTAAATCCACTGAAAGTTTGTATTTACAAGCTTATGAAAACCTGCCTTCAACTGGAAACACCTTATTCCTTTTTTTTCTTCTTTAGAGAGGAATGCTAACAAGGATTTGCTTTTGTTTGGAATATGTAATAATATTGGGTCATCAGTCTAAATTTTATCCAAGGTGTTCTCTGCAGTGTCGTAGTGGGTCTCCTGTCTTCCTCAAATTATTTAGACAATTGCCAGTTACTCTTCTACTGAGAAGTGTATCCCAGTCCAAAGTAAAAATACATAAAAATCTGTCTGGTTTGGAGTTTTTTTTCCTCCTTTATGATTATTGAACTAACACAATTTATTTGGTTTGGTTTTGTTATATGACATTAGACACTTTTAAAATCATAAAATTGAGTTAAAATGATAGTTTACCAAACTAAATATGTTTATGCTTTGTTTCAGCTATCCTTAAAAAGAAGAGGAAGCAAAGATTTGCCAAAATCTGAAAAAAAGACTCAACAGACTCCCACAGAGGTATGTGGAAATAAAATTTCAACTAGTACATCAAACACTCTAAATGTATATAATAATAAGCTACATCTGTAAATGGACATAGTAGCCAGATGCACTCATGTAAAAAAAGAGTTTAATTATGCATGTTCGTTCTGTAGTTGTAGATACAGGCAGTATAAAGCATTCAGCATCTTTTTTTTTTTTTAAAGATTTTATTTATTTATTTGACAGAGACACAGTGAGAGAGGGAACACAAGTAGGGGGAGTGGGAGAGGGAGAAGCAGGCTTCCGGCAGAGCAGGGAGCCCGATGTAGGGCTTGATCCCAGGACCCCAGGATCATGACCTGAGCCAAAGGCAGACACTCAACCATCTGAGCCACCCAGGTGCCCCTAATTCAGTATCTTTGTTTATGAAGCTAACACTAACACCCCTATTATTGCTTTTATGGTGTAAGCACACGGCAAAATGCCATTAGTACCTTATGTGTTGCTGTGTTTGACAACTGTATGCATAGAGCTAATCTTCTTCACTCATAATTAACAAGGTCAATAGAATGGCTGTTCCTATAGCATCAGGAGTGAGTAGAGAAAGGAATGCTATGGTGAGGGAAGCAAGAGGCTTGTGATGAGAAGGCCCTAGAAGAAGTAATTCTCTATGCCAGTGATTGGGGAAGCAAAAGCAAGGAAACGAATACAAATAAAACTTAAAGGATGTACTGAGGGATGCCTGGCTTGCTCAGTCAGTGGAGCGTGTGACTCTTGATCTCGGGGTTATGGATTTGAACCCCAAATTGGGTGTAGAGATTCCTTAAAAATAAAATCTTAAAAAAAAAAGAAAAAGATATATTCAACCTGGGCTTGTTACGAACTTCAGAAACACAGCCCCAGTAAAGACTAGCTCTGCTATCAGGATGAGCAGAAGGTGCTAATGGATGTAATGAAGGAGAATTTAAAGCAGAAGAGGAAATATTTGGGGGCAGAAGTGACATTATGGCTCTCCAAGAACACTTGGCTAGTTATTGACTTTTGCATGCATCATTTGGAATCTCATACTATAGCATACCTTTTTTTATTCTTACAAGTTGTTTTCTCATTAGATAATAATTTTAACTAAAGTAATATTGAAATATCCAAAATTTGGAAAAGTTGGTGTCAATTTTTTTAAAAACACAACATATTAAATGGGTTTTTTTTGAAGATTTATTTATTCATTTTAGAGAGAGAGCATACAAGTGGGGGGAGGGGCAGAGAGCGAGAATCTCAAGCAGACTCCCTGCTGAGTGCAGAGAGCAACGGGGCTCCATCCCACCACCCAGGAGATCATGACAGAGCTGAAACCAAGAGTTGGATGCCTCAACCGACTGAGCCACCCAAGCACCCCATAAAACACAACATCTTGACTGTTGATCTTCCCTTTTCCTCTCTCTTTCTGTTCTGTTCTTGGTTAACTTTTCTCCTGGTACTGGCACAAGGACATCGAGAAGCGTCAGCAGTTCAAAAATCCCAGAGAGTCTCAGAGCAAGCCATTATTCCATTTTTTATCTTTCTCAACGTTCTCTTACCAAGTTCAAAGACACTCTGTCACTACAGCTTTCTCACTCTGCCTTTGCCATAACTTTCGCCATCTTCTGTACATATTTTGCTGTGGGTCATCTCACATGTTGCCATCAGTTATCTTCTCCACCTTATTGATGGAGAAGGAGCTATATGCTCACTTTTCTAAAATCCTAAGTCAGCTTTAATCAGCAGTTTTTTTTCTTTTAAAACTCACATTTGGCCTATTCTAAAATTCCCGTGTTAGAGTTTATTTATTTTTGCAACAATAGGCTCTTATCCGGGAATGTTTAGTTTGTTTCTAGCTCTATGACCCTCCCACTCTACGTGCATGTGGGCTCCTCTCTGCAAGAGACATCCACAGCCTTCATCTGTTTCCTAGTGGGACCTGGGACCTTTCAACAGCCAAGCAACAGTGCAGTCCACCAGTTTTTATTTCATGGCCCAAACGTCTGGGAGATTTATAAGTGTGCTGTTGTGGCCATGGAAGTCCCTGCTAGTGTTTCCAGTTCATTTATTTTCAGAGATTATTACCTGTAGTTTTTCAAAAACCCACCCCAGCGGTTTGACCGGGACTGTCTTGGATGGGAGATCTCAATTATAAAGTAGTCCACAGACGATTTTATTGCTCAGTCAAGGTTGAGGACCATTGATTCTTAGATTACTGCAAGCCTCCCATTCTATTGTTTACATATTCATCTCCCATACTTGGTCAGGGCAGATTGTCATCATGGGTCATGTTATTCAGCTTTGACTTGTCCGTGGTCTAGTGCCTGATAGTGCAACGTGTTCAGTATGCGCTTTTGAATACTCTCGTGTCTCCTTTATCTAGGTTGAGCCAAATGAAACTGCCAGCATGCTGTGATTTTGACCTATGCAAATGGCAGGTCCATATGGTTCCACCTACTGTTATCTGTACGGCTTCGTACTTCATTTTTATTTGCTTTAGCTTCTTTGGTGTATTATTTACACGTCCCTTCAGCAGCACAGTGACTATTTACTGCGAAATGGTATCAAACAGCACTTAAGAGCAGTGACATGCCAGCTGTATGGTCTTAGATGACTTATTTATTCTTTCCATGCCTTTGTTTCCTCGTCTGTAAAATGGGATCATAATAGAGAGTTGTTGTATTTATTAAATGAGTTTAATGCATGCAATTCATCAGGAGTGCAATTTAGCATCTAGTAGTGGCTAAATCAAAGCTGGGCTCAGCTTACTTCTTTTGGCCTCTTACCATCTTTATGTTCCCCTTCATCACATGTCATTCGTATCTTCTTTTTTTTTTTTTTTAAAGATTTTACTTATTTATTTGAGACAGAGAGAATGAGAGAGAGAGAGCACATGAGACGGGGGAGGGTCAGAGGGAGAAGCAGGCTCCCTGCCGAGCAGGGAGCCCGATGCGGGACTCGATCCAGGGACTCCAGGATCATGACCTGAGCTGAAAGCAGTCGCTTAACCAACTGAGCCACCCAGGCGCCCTCAGAGACAACTTGCTTCACATCTGGAAGCACTGTAATGTTTCTTGCCTAGCATCCACTGTGGAAAATAGGAGCAAGCATGTACTGCTCAGTCATTGTCAACCAGGCACTTTCCATACCATCTCGATTTAACGTGTTCAGTGTTTATAGTCAGTATTTCCATGCTCAGTTGCAAATGCAGCTATAATCCTTAGGTTTCAGGCTGTACATGCAGGGCACATTGCCTATGGGGTTCTTAAGTTCCTGGCGTTGTAGAAACTATCACACTTTGTATATTGAAAAGATTTCTTTTTAAACAAATACAAAATAATTACTATGGTGCCCATCATTCTCCTTCCCTCATAGTGACTTTCTTACATGCAGTATATGTCCAAGTCTTAAAATAAGGTTTATGTTTTCATTCCTTTAAGGCAGGAGAGTTTACATATACACAAGTCAAGTATATGTAAACTTGTGTTATGTTTGCTTCACATAGCCTAGTGAGGTATGATTCTGCTCCAGTCTGTGACTTAGACCACATCCAGTGCTATTTTGGTTAGATTCAGACTGCAGCATTTTACTATTTTTTTTTACGAGCAAATAAAGGCCTAGCCTTGCAATCAAGGAGTTCTACCATACATGTAGCCCAACTTAAATTCCCAGTCTCCCCTACTTTTACTTCCTAACAAAGCCTAGTTTATGTAAAAGCATATTGGACTTGCTTATTGCTGGTCACCTTTCTATTCAAACAATGTTTCTAATTCCTGCATGATATTTGACTCTCCTGCCCCCACCACAACTTTAACCAGTTCTTATGTGTCTCTCTTTCTTTTCTTCTTCTCTTCAGTTGCTTTCAAAACCACTGCCATGGCATCAACCATCACCTGTATTTTTTTTGTTCAACCATCACCTCTATTTATCTCATTCTCGTGTCCTCCCTTTTGGACCTGAACTCTCTACAGAGTCAGAGGTGTAGTCTTTGTAATCGTGGGCCTAAGATTCCACCTGCCTGTTGATAGATGTTTCCACTAGATATCCCCTCCACTGACACACGTCAAAGACAGTATTTTAATACACTTAGACTCATCTTCTTTGTTCATTCTCTATCCCTGTCATTAGCAGCCCCATCCATCAAGACGCCTAAGCTGGAAACATCAGGATTATCTTTGAGTCTTCTGCTGATGTGTTGTTTCGTTAGTTTGAGGGCCCAGCACATAGTCTCTTGTAGAGCAGCTTCTCTCTTCCCTTGTGAAATGGATTTTCATGCCAAATCTTTCTGTGACATACATTCTCCTCCTTCTCTCTCACTGTGCTCCTGGGAATTCTCTCATCTCTTCTCTCTGCTTCTGTCCTTTCTTTCTTTTTTTTTTAAAAAATGCTGCTCACTCTCACACTGCCATGGCTCATTAGATTCTGGATCTTTTTTTTTTTTAAAGATTTTATTTATTTATTTGACAGAGAGACACAGCGAGAGAGGGAACACAAGCAGGGGGAGTGGGAGAGGGAGAAGCAGGCTTCCCGCAGAGCAGGGAGCCCAATGTGGGACTCGATCCCAGGACCCTGGGATCATGACCTGAGCTGAAGGCAGTCGCTTAACCAACTGAGCCACCCAGGCGCCCTGCTTCTGTCCTTTCTTCTAAACCCCTTCTAGAGGAAAGTATACTAGCCAACTCATCCAATTTCTTTTATTTTACCCCATAGTCCTACTTTCCTTCTCTTCTGCTACTTTTCTAGAAGCAACATGTACAGTAGAAAGAATAAATTTTGGGGGACGCCTGGGTGGCTCAGTCGGTTAAGCGTCTGCCTTCGGCTCAGGTCGTGATCCCAGGGTCCTGGGATCAAGTCCCGCATCAGGCTCCTTGCTCCGTGGGGAGCCTACTTCTCCCTCTGCCTCTCTCTCTCTCTGTCTCTCATGAATAAATAAATAAAATCTTAAAAAAAAAAAAAGAAAGAAAGAATAAATTTTGGAATCGGTCTGGATCCGGATGTGCTCTGTCACTTATTAACTTGTGCTCTACCAAGTTAATCAACCTTTCTGAAGCTCATCTGCCTTATCTATAAAGTAGACCTAGATCACCTTCCTCACAGGGCTCATGTCAGGGTATAATGATATAAAGAATATGATGGTCAGGCTCTGTGCACTCAGCAGCTCTCAACCCCAGCTCTCAATTCCATACTAATTCTCATTAGCAGAAAGGAGGACAGGAGACCTGTGCCCTGCTCTTCATCTCTTCCATCTCAAAGGCTCTGGGCCATATTTAATGAGCATCTCTGGAAGAAGCTCCTTATTTTCACTACCAGTGGTTGCTGCTACTTTACTACAATTCATCTCAAACATAGCTGACTCATTGCTGGACAAGGAAGGCATTTTTATTTCCATTTAAAAAATGAGGAGGGGCGCCTGGGTGGCTCAGTCGGTTAAGCGTTTGCCTTCAGCTCAGGTCATGATTTCAGAGTGCTGGGATCAGGCCCCCCATACGGCTCCCTGCTCAGCAGGGAGTCTGCTTCTCCCTCTGCCTCTGTCCCACTATCCCCCATCCCCCTCCCCCTGCTCATGTGCTCTCTCTCTCTCTCAGATAAATAAATAAAATCTTTTACAAAAATATATTTAAAAATGAGGAAACCAAAATCCACAGAAGTTACACCGTTGACCCAAAGTACATACTTAAAAGAGAATTTGGGGGAAATTGTCCTCAGGAAATGTGTCCTTGGGCATAAAAATGTACTTTGATATTAGTTAGCTCTCAGCAAATTGATTTCCAGTTTTTGTTTGTTTGTACTTTTCAGCTTAGTCAATGATTAGTGTTTGCAGGGTGTCCTAAGAATTGTGAGAAGAGCTTCTATAGGATCTACTCCGTCATCCATTTACCAGGCAGAACCAACTTTATTCATTTTAGACTGATGGGAATGTATCTTTTTTTTAAAAGCAATCCAGATGAAACACCTGCCAGTTTCTCCTTGGATGGGCCATTCCAGTGTTAAATTTTCCTTACTTTAAATAAGGCCTTTAAGTAAGCCATTCTGCCTTGCATACAGATGGAGAAGAGATTGCTTTCTTTGTTCTTTCGGAGCTATCATGAGCCTTAAAGTCAGACAGAACTGAATTCAAATTTCACCTTTGTCTTTTGCCACTTAATAGCTCTCTAACCTTGAAAAAGTTATGGAGTAGCTTTAAACCAGGTATTTTAATATCTATTACTAAGTTTACTCTAAACATTAAATTAGGTCATACGTTTAAAGAGCTTTACAGAAGTTGGCTGAGAGTCGGTGCTCAATAAATGGCAGCGTGTTCCTTCCAGGGAACAGGTTTCACATTTATTATAGTCAGGGGAATTCAAATCATGTAAAAAACAAAACATACAAAAGGAACATTGTTGAAATGACAGCCCCACGGTTGTGCTCAGTTACAACACATAATGGTCTCTGGATAGTGATGACTGTAGTGTTTCTCTTTTTATATTTCTTTCTCTCTTTGTTTCCAGGATGTGATATTGTCTTCATCTTTTATCTGCCAAATAATTTAAACAATTTGTAGAAAATATACAGCATCGACTACTCTCTCTCTAGAGAGTAGTCTCATTGCATTTTAATTACAAGAAAACGCAATTATTTTTGCAGGTGTACTTTTTTGTTTTCTCGATTTACATAAAAATGGTCTCTTATCCTCTTACCCTCTTTTTCCTAAATGAGGAGGACAATGAGGATCTGAAATGCCAGCTGCAGTTCGTGAAGGAAGAAGCTGCTTTGATGAGAAAGAAAATGGCCAAGATTGATAAAGAAAAGGACAGATTCGAACACGAGCTTCAGAAGTACAGATCCTTTTATGGAGATCTGGACAGTCCTTTGCCCAAAGGAGAAGCCGGGGGGCCGCCCAGCACCAGGGAGGCTGAGCTCAAGCTGAGGCTGAGGCTGGTGGAGGAAGAAGCCAACATCCTGGGCAGGAAGATCGTGGAACTGGAGGTGGAGAACAGAGGCCTGAAGGCAGAACTAGACGACCTGAGGGGGGACGACTTCAACGGCTCGGCCAACCCCCTCATGAGGGAGCAGAGCGAATCCCTGTCGGAGCTGCGGCAGCACCTGCAGCTGGTGGAAGACGAGACGGAGCTGCTGCGGCGGAACGTGGCCGACCTGGAGGAGCAGAACAAGCGCATCACTGCGGAGCTCAACAAGTACAAGTACAAGTCCGGCGGCCACGAGAGCGCGCGACACCACGACAGCGCCAAGACCGAGGCCCTGCAGGAGGAGCTGAAGGCGGCACGCCTGCAGATCAACGAGCTCAGCGGCAAGGTCATGCAGCTGCAGTACGAGAACCGCGTGCTTATGTCCAACATGCAGCGCTACGACCTGGCCTCGCACCTGGGCATCCGCGGCAGCCCCCGCGACAGCGACGCCGAGAGCGACGCGGGCAAGAAGGAGAGCGACGACGACTCGCGGCCGCCTCACCGCAAGCGTGAGGGGCCCATCGGCGGCGAGAGCGACTCGGAGGAGGTGCGCAACATCCGCTGCCTGACACCCACCCGCTCCTTCTACGCGGCGCCGGGGCCCTGGCCCAAGAGCTTCTCCGACCGGCAGCAGATGAAGGACATCCGCTCGGAGGCCGAGCGCCTGGGCAAGACCATCGACCGGCTCATCGCCGACACTAGCACCATCATCACCGAGGCGCGCATCTACGTGGCCAACGGGGACCTGTTCGGACTGATGGATGAGGAGGACGACGGCAGCCGCATCCGCGAGCACGAGCTGCTCTACCGCATCAACGCGCAGATGAAAGCCTTCCGCAAGGAGCTGCAGACCTTCATCGACCGCCTCGAGGTGCCCAAGTCCGCGGACGACCGCGGCGCCGAGGAGCCCATATCCGTGAGTCAGGTACAGTTCTGCCTATTGCGAGCCACGGCGATGGCGAGGCTGGTCCGCGGATTCGTGGTCCCTGATGGGGCGTCTCCGCGCACCGACCTCCACGCCCCGCTTTAGGGAAGTCCCCGCTCGCTGGGCTTCGGAGCCCCACAGCGCACCTGTTCCCTCACGCTGTCCTTCTTCAGGCCTCAGGTTTTCGTAACCCACTTAGGAACTCCCTCCCCTCTGTTTTGTTTAAGAAGGAAATTTGCACACACACACCCCCCCTCAGTTTTTGTGTAAAGATTAAAGGATCTTTAAGATATATTATTTATTTGTCAGTATGTTCAGTATTACTTTACTGAGTCTAATGGATCAAGCTGCAAGAAGATCCCAGATGGGAATCTTTAATTATGTATTTGCAGGTTTTAAACCAAGATTGAAATTGAGTTTAAAATTTTTAAAAATGTTTTAAATATCCAGGATTATTGTATAACTACTGACAAATGCACAAACCAGCAGTAAAGAGAGAGGATACTGTGTCTAGGGCCCTCCCAAAAGGAACAAATGGAAGTCATTCCTTTACCACAAGTGGAAGTAACAGAATCATTATTTCTAGAAAAAAAAAAATCACTGCCAGCTCTCTAGTGGAGACTCTCATGACTGGGGAAGGAGTGTTTCACTTTAACGCAACACTGATTCAGAGAACTAGTGATAACTATTCCCGAACAGGGAAAACCAGCATTTTTCCTTCATCCTAATTTGTAGAGGCACAACTGATGAATTGGACTGAGCTGCTCTAGCCAGGTATGGTGGCCAAAGACCCATGCATTTTGTCAGAATTAACCACATAAGAGAGAATTTGTAAAACATAACAGGCAGCGCTCGCTACCTGTCTGGCAAGCCTCCTGTCCTGTATCGACTGGAGAACCCACGGAAGTACAACAGCATGCATGGCTTTTAAGACACGCAAGAGATTTAAACTTAAAAATCAGTGTATACGCAGAAGCATGACATTAAATTAACTGCCTGTTAGTCACAACTAGAAGATTGCAACCCTATTGCTTATTTACATTGCATGTTGCTCTGCTTTGCTATAAAAAAAAAAGTTGTATGATAAAACATTGAATTTTGAAATGTTAAAGCTTATTGTTTCTCTAATTATGTCAAATGGTTGGTTTTTAGTTTCCTTGTAGCAGATTTTTGAATACTTGAAGCATGTGGGTTTTCAATTATACCATCAGGGAAAAAAATAGGAATCAGAGTGAGAGAAAGCACTGTGTATAATAATAGGTTTCAGATTTTGTAAATACAGGCTTGAGGGAGGGTTCTTCTTCATCTTAAATTGATTGGATGCTTAGATTAGTTAATATAAATTTAAGTTTTAAAAATTATTATTAATTAACTCTTCTCTTTGTCTCTGCATTTACCTCCCCAGATGTTCCAGCCTATCATTTTACTTATTCTCATTCTTGTATTATTTTCATCACTTTCTTACACAACAATATTTAAACTTGTCTTCCTTTTTACACTATTTTTTGTACTGTAAATCTTTCATCATTTACCATTCATTGTAGTATTTTCAGTTTGTTTATTTTGTTCACCCTCCAAGATAAGAAGTAAAAGAAGTATAATTTCTGTAATAATCAATGCTATAAAAACACTGAAGACTGCTTATTTTTTAAAAAGACCCATCTTACCACTACCAAATTCAATAAGAAGCCCAAGCATTAAAATATTTCAGGTAAGCAAGTAATTGTGACTTTTTATATAAATCTTTTTAATTTTTGCTTCTTTCTTTTACATCTTAATCTGCACTCTTCTTGATAAATAATTATGACTGTAAAAATTGACTAAATCTTTCAATTATTTCTCAGTAGTTGACTATTATGATAACTGAAAAGCTGGACATTCACAAGATGATCACATTTCAAAATATAGATAGATGGACTTATAAAGGATCTTTGCTAGGTTGCATCAGACTAACAAGATAGTTTTGATATCCAGTAAATGTTAGCAAAAATTATGGTGAATGAATTAAATGTGACCATCATGGAGAGTAAGCAATTCGTTGTGATGCTTGCTGTTGGTATTCTGTGTAAAAAGATGTGTTTGGGAGCAAGAGAGTGGATTAGGCCTTAGTTCATTGAGAAAGTGATTATATCTCTCCTACTGCATTTGACCAGCTCTAAGCAAAACAGCCATTTCTGCATTTACCTAATATACTTGGACATTTGTTGCTGATAAAATTTGTTGCCTGGAGTTCTGTCCTCTCTAATAGATTATCACACAGAACTGCTTCCAGAGTAGGGAAAAAATAGTCATTCTCTAGAATTTCATTAAGTCACAGTCCAAGGCCAGTGGCATCATTCCACTGTTGGAATCTATTTATATCTAGAGTTGCTCTCTAGATATAAACTCACTTTGGTGAACCTGAGCATCTCCTTTTCTCCTCATCCCTAAAGTGGCGTGGATAGGTTCCATGTACCCAAAATGTCCTGTTCTATCCATCTTGTTGACAATTTACCCAGTGTAAAACTGGAATGCACCACTGCCATCAAGATTCAGAAATACCAACACTCATGGAAGTCATGCACTCAGAAATGCTTTGCAGGTTGGCTGGTGGATATGAAAATCTGTGGTAAAGTGAGGTATCTTGCACCTCAGCATCAAGAACAGTATGTGGAAAATCTTTGCTCTACTACGAAAGTTGGTTCTGGAGACAATCTCTTGAACCCTCATGCCCCAGTACCTCCATTTCCCTTTGAGTAGTAATTTTTTAAAAAAGAAAAGATAACCCTTCACAATTGTTGAGAATTCAGTTTAAAATAACTGTTCTTAGTCTCCATGTTGTTATTTACATTTTTGGGGGGGGGGTTGGCTTTTGTTTTGTTTTGTTTTGGAGGGAGGAGAGACCAGGAGTGAGGAGTTGTTAGCCAACAGTTGGAATCTGTCACTATCTACTTGGCTTTTCGTCTTAGAGATTCAAAAGGCTAGGTAGCACTTTATGACAAAAAGAAATGAAATCATCTAAGTGCTGTATTTAATCAATTATTCCTCTTTTTACTTTTTTTAAAAAAATTATCTCAGGGAGAGCAACCACTTTAAAAATCAAAGTCTATCTGTTAGATCCTTGATTAAGCCTCCAGACCGCCATCTTAGGGGACCATTTTGGTAACAGAACTGAAAGGCAATGTTTGATGGCCAAAGTTTATCTGAAACGTTTATTGCCATTGAAGCTACGTACACCCACCTAAGCAATGTTTCTCAACTACCTGTGGAACATTTGGTGGTTTATGGAGGTGTTGTAGGTGGCCAAATGACTGGGAAGCCCTAATGGCAGTAAGAGGAAAGGAGTCAAAATCTCAAATAATTGTCCCACCAAAATGGTTAGTATTGTCCCTCTGATGAGGCATGGGATGCAGTGCACCTGTTCACTTCCGAAGTATCATGGATGTTCACCACCCTGTGTGGCTCTAAGAAACAGGCTTCAGAGTTGTTAACTTTCTTTATCATGAAAGAATCAAAAACTCAATATCTAGATCAGTGGTTTTCAATCCTAGCTGCACACTGGAATTCCTGAGATGTTTCTAGAATTGAGCCCCTACCTCACCAAGTGAATTTTTGAATCCAGGCATTTGTATTT
Organism: Mirounga leonina; assembly: GCF_011800145.1. NCBI lineage: Eukaryota > Metazoa > Chordata > Mammalia > Carnivora > Phocidae > Mirounga > Mirounga leonina. Next base: position 80,459,730 of record NW_023270807.1, on the reverse strand, counting down.
TCTTAAATTCCCAAGAACCATTTCTTTAGATGTTTGAGTTGTCTAAAGTATGTATACGCAGCCTGTCCCAAGGCTGCAGCAAGCTACATGAGGCCAGCGGTATAGAAAACTGAGGCACCTAGGTTTCAGTAGACCTTAAAGTTTCCACCATTCAGTGGATGTCCACAGCCTCCCTAGAGCATTTCCATCTTTGTTATTCGGCCTTTGCCTCTAATGACAAAGCAGTTCTAATTCCACAGTGGTGCAGTGTTAGAAGACTCTCCTTTCATTAATACTGGTTCTCGAAACCAATAAAAGCAGAGACGACAAATAGGAATGATACATGACAGAAAGGAGGACCAAGATGAAAAGTGCGTGGGTGCAGGGTCATGCACACAGCTGCAGGTGTAGGCACATGCACACCCTCAGCTGGAGCCTCAAGATGACCACACACACACACACACACACACACACACACCCTGGCAATCCACACTTTGTGGATGTGTATACAGTTATTGATGCCACAACGCTTTCCATGTGGTGTGCCACAAATCCTCTGGGAATGATGGGTGCCAGCTGACTCTGCTGTCCAAACCAAGATGAGAAGGCATATACAAGAGGTGTGAGAATGCAGCAGAAATACAGAGCATGGATCCCTGTGTATTTAACAAACATTGTAACGTGGTGGCTGTTAGGTGCAGACAAAATGAATTTCAGTGTTTACTCTTTTTAGCACGTTCAGTTGGTTGATTGACCCAGACGGACATGTAAACAGCTAACTCTAACAGATACTCTTACTGGAGTGTAAAAACAAACAAAAAGGCTCGTGGTTGCAATTTATTTTTATTGGGCACCTGATAGCATGTTGGATTTCCCTAAGAAAATGATAAAATCCCACGACATTCTTGCATGGAATGATACCATAAATAAATAAATAAATAAATAAATAAGTACAGGGGTGCTGTTTATACCTCAACAGTATCCTGTGGCCTGAATAAGAAAGGAGAGGCTAACCAAGGAAGGTCTGGGCTGATCAAAACACCAGTCCCCTCCTTAGATCTCTTGTTAGGAATTAAAGTCATCCTGCCGACAGGGTTATTAATCTTACCTATGAACTTCTAAGGCATTGGTTTTAGAGAAGAATTCATAAGAATCTTGAACTTCATCCAGGCACTCCATATATGGAAACCCAGGAAGAAATTGAGGAGGGGAAACAGGACTGACTTGTCTACTGCTCCCAGATTCTGGGGAATTGGGATCACTCTGACAGCTTCTCTGAAGTTAATGAGGCAACTTCACCATATAGTTGAATTCCAGGGAGACTCTTTCCAACTCTGCTCTACCCACTGCAGAGCCCACTTTCCGGTTTGTACCCACATGTAAGCACACACCTCTCCCACACTGCTGTGTACAGTGAGACATGCATCCAGAATCAGGGAGTTCAGACCTGCCTCTATCTCATGGGACTGCTGGGGGCCAGTATTTGGGAGGTGGTCTGAGCAAACTGCCAGGAAACACAAAGCAACCTTGCCCCTTGCTGCCTTCTCCCTGGAACGTCAGGCTGTTCTATGGGTACCCACAGTCTGTGGTACATCTCTCCCTTACATCACAGACTATAGATGTGGGAACAGAAGTTAACAAAGATGGTACTCAAGACCTCGGAAAGAGCGTCCCCTGTATCTTCTTCCCCTCCCCTTTGATCCTGTTACTTGCTTTATCTTTGTTGTACAAAGCTATTTCTAAAAGAGAAACACCCAGGTTTCTTTGTCCATTCAGAGAACAAAGTCCCCCAATTATTGAGACAAGGAATTTTCTCCTATTTGTACTTTTGAAGCTGTGCTATTTAAACATGACACTGAAGCTTTGCGCAGTGGCAATATTGTAGCCAATGAGGTTTATCCGAGGTGTGATTATTGCTAATTGAAAACTAAACATGACACTGAAGAGAAATTAAAAAAAAAACCAAACCTTATTGTAGAAAATTCCCTTGCATGCACATTCTTGGGTGTAGGGAGTGTCTTTGGTAATTTGGCCTGGATTTAAGAAAAAAAATTTAGTTGGCTATTTTTGAGCATAACTGACTCAAACTCATAAAACAAAGGAAAATTCAGTGCTGAGCCTGGAATGTGTATTGGCCTGCATTCTGCAACCTTCATTTCAATCCGTGTGGTAAGAGTTGCGACACGGTTATTTAATCAGCTGCCAGTGAAGTTTGGTATGTCAGTTTGGTAGCGAAGCCCTAACTCCAAATATTCATGCACTGCTCGTAGCTGTATTCCTGTAGAGCTCCAGCCCACTTTCATCTGCTTGTCATGCTTTGGGTCAGATGCTCTAACCGAAGGTAAGGATTGAAGTGAAAGTGGCGGAGGATGATATCAGAAAGTGAGAAAAGCTGTCCTATGTTGATTTCTGATGATATCAGAAAGTGAGAAAAGCTGTCCTATGTTGATTTTCTGTAGTCTCTGCTGAGTGTTTGAGTTGAGCTGCTTATGTATCTATGTTAACAAACAAGACTCGCTGCATGATTATCAAAGCCTAGCAAATAACATTTGTCCCTTTCTGAGGTAGTCCAACATAATGTACTGTGAAAGCACTTCAGCTCTTTAAATTCATGTTGAAAGTACCTTCTTAACCTATGCCTTTGAAAATTAAGAGGGTGTGAGGGGCAGAGAGAAGCTCATCAGTTTGTCCACTGGCCTCAAAGGCTCAAATGGCTTAGTAATGGAAGAGAATTTAAGAGGTTTTTTTTTTTTTAAATACCTTATAGAGTCTGTTATTTCTTAAAGTCAGAAAACTCAGTTTAGCATCTAGTTTATAATTTCCTTTCTTCTTTTTCATGAATATGTGCAGCTTTTGCACAATCCATGTCATTTCCTCTGTATCATGAATTCCTGGACAGATAAAACAGAGCTCGACTTTTTAAATAGAACAAGCTATGTGTCAGCCTAAATCAGTCACTTAGAACTTCAGAGGTGGAATGTAACATAACAAGTCAGCAGAATTAGTTTATTCTGGATTTTAGGTGACTGTTAGGAATCTGAGCTCCTTTACCTGGAAGGAAAAAAAATGCATACCTGCTGAGGGACCAGAGCCACTGCATGGGGAGGTCTTAGCCTTAATCTAACTGCTCAGACTCCAGATAGTGAAAATACCCGCTGTGAAGTAGCCAAAGGAAGTAGATGACGGAAAGTTAGGATTCCCCAGCCTTGTACATCACGAGCTCTTTGTTCGAAGTCCTGATATTTATAGAAAGTAGATGGATTCAGAAAAGCAAGGTAAACTCAAAATAGATAAGAAAGAATGAAGTCGCGGGACTCTTCCTGTCCAAAATATTTCAATGGAACAGCATCAACAAAAGAATATGGTGTGAGGGCCGAGGACAGCCATTGGGGTACTGTGTTCTCGTCTCGTGGACTTCCCAAGAGACCTCGGTGTGGGCCATGGGTCTGGCTGGCTCTGCAGAGTGCTCTGATCACAGTGTTCACAGAGCTGCCTGGAACTGTGGCTTTGGGCCTCGCTGTCTGTACCTGCATCTTTGGATTCTTTACCATAGTCTTCCCACGTCATGATGCCGCCTTTCTTTTCACCCGGGCACCAACCCATATGGTTAGCAGCCACCCAGACGGTCTCCCATTCTGATCTCCTCCCCTCCCTCTCCCCACTCCATGTCCCATGAAACGGATTCTTTTCCCAAGCTCCAGTCAAAGCTTACCTATATTTATTTGTTCTTCCCAGTCCTTTCTGCGTGCTAGCTCTTCTATTATGTGCCAAGGTGGGACTAGCCAGTAACTGCTTCCTCTGTCAATGAAATGTTATTAGACAATTACAAACTGGAAATACCTAATGATGATAAATCTAACACTTCTGGTTGAAGATACAGGTGGGCTGGCAACTCCCAAGGAAGGCGGGTTGGGAAAGGAGTGGGGACTTACTGCTGTGTCTTCAAATTATACCGGCTAAAGGGTCTCTCTCTCTGTCTCTTTCTTTCTCTCTCTCTCTCAGCCCTGTTTCCCTGCTAGAACTTCCTCCCAGGGAGAAATGACTCAGGGTGGCCCTCTTGTGGTGGACCGGCATTCCTGAGGTCCTTTTCTGGAATAAGAGGTAGCTCTAGAGCAATGGGTCCCGTTACTATTTCGATTTTCTTGTCATCATTATCCAAAACTCCCAAGTCAAGAATCTGGAAATAATATAATGAGATGCCAAAAACTAATTTGAGAACAGTAAGCAAAATCTATCTCTAATTTTAAATAACCCATACTCCTAAAATGTTTTATTGTTTTATTTCTTCAGAACACAGGCCAGTACTTAAAAAGAACAGTTAAAGACTGTTTCTTTTGAATATTTCTGTCATCTGGAAATGCCTGTACGTAAGCCCCATGACAGATCTGCTTGGCAAAAAGCTCTGCTGACATGCCACCAGCCCTCAGAATAGAAGAGAGAGCCAGCATCCCATGATTCTAGGGGGAAAACATCCAGCACTGGGAAAAGAGCACATTCGCTGAAACACAACAATCTAAATATGTGACGGTCTAATAGTCTGTGTGTGACTCTCATAATCTTATAACCCAAAACAGATTCTTGTCAGTATCAAAATTATATTGCTTTTGCTAAGACAGAATCCAAACCCTGTCATTCTTGGACTAAAACAACACAGGACCCAATTTGCCAGAACTAGCTGTGGAACTTTGTAAAAATTAAGAAACCCTGGCCTCATCACCTGATTCCAAAGTCTGGGGGAAAGGTTCCAGCTTTCATGTTTGTTTGTTTGTTGTTGTTGTTGTTGTTTATAATTCTCTGAGTGATTGCAGGATACAACAAGGCTGGGAGTTAACACTAAATTATGGTCCCCTTGATGGGATGCTGTGGGGACTAGGAGGAGAGGCTCTTTACATTTGTTTGTAAGTTTATTTTTGGGTAGTGGACTACTCAGGATGTGGGCAGTCATGCCACAGGTTACATTTCAGGAATCGTCAGCGTTGACCAAGCTTGTTGTGAATAAGGATTTGTCTTATTCTTCTTCTGGGCCTTAGAATCCATCAGTATACCTGGCACAGAGTGGGTGCTCACAAATATTTGTTAAATGGAACATTAATTGGAGAGCCCAAGACCTCTCCCTAAAGAATGGAAGATAATTTAAGAGTCAAGAAGAGTTCTACTAAGCAACCGAGATCATGTATCATAAAGTATTTTGAAAATTGCAAAAGACATTATTCTAGAAAGAAGGTATATTTTAAATATGTCCCCTATAATAGCCTCTAAGCTTTAGTATGTGTAAGAATGAGTTCAGTTTTTCAAAGTCATCGCTTTTCCAATTGTTTCCATTTCCTTGCCAAGGAAAATAGAAATACAATACCCTTTCTACTAGTAAATATGTTTGAAGAGTAGAAGAAAAGGGACAGAAAAAAAATTATACAAACCAGAAGTCAGAAGCCACCCAGCCTCATACACAGTCAGTTGTCATAGCATAAAGAGATTAAATAAATGACTGCTTTGTAAGGCTTCGAGATCATCATCCAGATGAAAACTATAAATTAAATGTGTACCGCCTGCTAAAGGCAAAGTTGGAACATTTATCCCCAGATTTTCTTCAACCACTAAATTAAAAATCCTTTTCTCTTTGCATTTAGACCCAAGATGTAGATTATCTCAGGCCACAGGCCTCTTTAGATAGTCAGTCATCAAGATAAATACTCTGCTATTTGATTCCTATGTTATACTCAGAAGATGGCGTATCATTTCCCTCATATGGACTTAGAAGAAGACTGAATTTAGAAGTTGACAAGGCCAGAAATCAACCCCTCATGCCCCAAATCCTTTTCCCTGGGTTCTTTTCCCTTCCCTTAAACTCCTTGGAATTTTAAACTTCAAGGCACTCCACCAAGAATGAGAAGACCGGGATTCTATTCCCAGCATTGCTAGTAAGTGGCTCTGTGACCTTGAGCAGATGACGTAGCATCAGGGCCTCTTTCCTCAGCTGTAAAACGAGAGGGTTGGCTAGATGATTTCAGAGGTCCTCTCTGGCTCTAAAATTCTCTACATCTAGAAACACCTGCTGTGACATTTATGCACTCAGTGTTCTTCTTTCACCCTTTCCAAAATGTTTTAGTCTCTGGCCTTAGGATTATTATGCATGTAGACCCTTTCAAATCCTTTTCAGGATTTTCTTTTTTGTTTCTCTACACCTAACTGGTGTTGCTACATTTACTTTACATGAAGTATTATTTTATTCATGTCCTTACATATTAGTTCTACATTGAGATAAGATTAGTATGGCACCAGATATGCACAATTCTTCCAAATTCTCTCCAATACACAGAGCAATGATTTGGGGCAATTTCATATTGGAAGGCATAAATATTTAAATGGTTTCAGAGCAATCTAGATTATACCACAAATTGCATTTTTGCCATAAGGTTTTCGGCCATCCTGACATCTGCCTGAGAATGTCAGGCACTTCAAGATATCTGAATATCCCTGAAGGGCTGAGTACACCAGCATCAGTCTTTTTATGTACATAACAGTAGAAACTTTTCTTAAAGTTTTCTTGAACAATTTTAGTGAAAAGACTCAAAAGCACTTCTGCTGAGTATTTATTGCCTTCCTAATGCTTTCATCTTCTGTATATATGGCATGGAAATTGAAGCTAATACATATAAAAATTATTCAACAAAAAGAGTTGGTAAACACTAGAATAAGTGATAGACATGGGGTGAAATTGTCAAAGTCTTTTCCTAGTTTTTGGTTCTGCCTAATTTCAGGTGAGCTTCACCATGACAAGAAGCAGATGAAGCACCTGTGGTAAATAATTACTAGGATTTCCATGAAGAGGGCATTGGAGTAGATCCTATTAAGTGATACTATAGAGGATAGCCCAACATCATTTCTCCCATAACTTAGCCACATATTATCTCAAGTTCTGATAGGATTTAGAGAACAGTCTTAATTTTATTTACAAAGGACCCATGGAAATGAAGAGGTTTGGAGTGGACGAGAGTGTCGGGGCAGGGTGAGGTTACCAGATTCTTCTGCATAGGTGCTTTGGGGCAATCCCTTTCCCCACCCCAAGATTCCCTTCTTGTCCTGGTAAGGATAGAGGCAGAAATAAGCTACCATTGTTTGGGTGCCTGGCACTAAAAGTATCCCTTCATACTCTGACAACAACCTCATGAAGTAAATATGATTATCCCTTTACAGAGGAAACACACTCCAAAGTTCACACTGATAAGTGGTGGCAGTAGAATGGAAAACAAGATCTCTGTGACAAAATTCCCCGGCCTCCAGTTAGAGAAACCAGTTCCAAGCCCTACTTGTCCACATGGGCATCTCTCTATGAACTTTGGCAAGATACGGTACATCTCAGGGTTTTATCAGTAAGACTGGGTTAATAATATCGACAGATACAGGGCGCCTGGGTGGCTCAGTCGGTTAAGCGACTGCCTTCGGCTCAGGTCATGATCCTGGAGTCCCGGGATCGAGTCCCGCATCGGGCTCCCTGCTCAGGGGAGAGTCTGCTTCTCCCTCTGACCCTCCTCCCTCTCATGCTCTCTGTCTCTCATTCTCTCTCTCGCAAATAAATAAAATCTTAAAAAAAATAATAATAATATCGACAGATACATTTGCTATGAGGGTGAACAAGGATGAAGATATATTCCAAGTACTTAACGCAGAGCTTTGCAGAGAACTGTCTCTCCATGAGTAACCACTATTATTGCTATAACTATTATATTGTTATTGCTTTTGAAGTCATGATGCCAGGCATTCAAAACACAGCACGATTTCCTTCAATTGTGCTATAGTATACGTACTAAAGTGCTACCATGAGCAGGTTACTATTTCTAAACTTTTGAGCTCCCCAAGAAATACTTGTCTGGAAGCAGGCAAAAAATCATGTGAAAATGAATATGTAATGTTTTAATGACCACACAGGAAATTCTTCAGACTTGAGGGTAAAGGTATTTTTTTAAATTTTATTTTATTATGATATGTTAATCACCATACATTACATCATTAGTTTTTGATGTAGTGTTCCATGATTCATTATTTGTGCATAACACCCAGTGCTCCATGCAGTACGTGCCCTCTTTAATACCCATCACCAGGCTAACCCATCCCCCCACCCCCCTTTCCTCTAGAACCCTCAGTTTGTTTCTCAGAGTCCATCATCTCTCATGGTTCGTCTCCCCCTCCGATTTCCCCCCCTTCATTTTTCCCTTCCTACTATCTTCTCTTTTTTTTTTTTTTTCAACATATAATGTATTATTTGTTTCAGAGGTACAGGTCTGTGATTCATCAGTCTTACACAGTTCACAGCACTTGCCATAGCACATACCCTCCCCAATGTCTATCACCCAGGCACCCCATCCCTCCCATCCCCCACCACTCCAGCAACCCTCAGTTTGTTTCCTGAGATTAAGAATTCCTCATATCAGTGAGATCATATGATACATATCTTTCTCTGATTGACTTGTTTTGCTTAGCATAATACCCTCTAGTTCCATCCACATCGTTGCAAATGGCAAGATTTTGGGTTTTTTGATGGCTGCATAATATTCCATTGTGTGTGTGTGTGTGTGTGTGTATATATATATATATATATATATACCACATCTTCTTTATCCATTCATCTGTTGATGGACATCTTGGCTCTTCCCATAGTTTGGCTATTGTGGACATTGCTGCTATAAACATTGGGGTGCACGTACCCGTTCGGATCACTACATTTGTATCTTTGCGGTAAATACCCAGTAGTGCAATTGCTGGGTCATACGGTAACTCTATTTTCAACTTTTTGAGGAACCTCCATACTGTTTTCCAGAGTGGCTGCACCAGCTTGCATTCCCACCAACAGTATAGGAGGGTTCCCCTTTCTCCGCATCCTTGCCAACATATGTCGTTTCCTGACTTGTTAATTTTAGCCATTCTGACTGGTGTGAGGTGGTATCTCACTGAGGTTTTGATTTGGATTTCCCTGATGCCAAGTGATGTTGAGCACTTTTTCATGTGTCTATTGGCCATTTGGATGTCTTCTTTGGAAAAACGTCTGTTCATGTCTTCTGCCCATTTCCTGATTAGATTATTTGTTCTTTGGGTGTTGAGTTTGGTAAGTTCTTTATAGATTTTGGATACTAGCCCTTTATCTGATAAGTCATTTGCAAATATCTTCTCCCATTCTGTCGGTTGTCTTTTGGTTTTGTTGACTGTTTCCTTTGCTATGCAAAAGCTTTTTATCTTGATGAAGTCCCAATAGTTCATTTTTGCTTTTGTTTCCCTTGCCTTTGGAGACATGTCTAGCAAGAAGTTGCTGCGGCTGAGGTCGAAGAGGTTGCTGCCTGTGTTCTTCTCTAGGATTTTGGTGGACTCCTGTCTCACATTTAGGTCTTTCAACCATTTTGAGTCTATTTTTGTGTGTGGTGTAAGGAAATGGTCCAGTTTCATTCTTCTGCATGTGGCTGTCCAATTTTCCCAACACCATTTGTTGAAGAGACTGTCTTTTTTCCATTGGACATTCTTTCCTGCTTTGTCGAAGATGAGTTGACCATAGAGTTGAGGGTCTATTTCTGGGCCCTCTATTTTGTTCCATTGATCTATGTGTCTGTTTTTGCGCCAGTACCATACTGTCTTGATGATGACAGCTTTGTAATAGAGCTGGAAGTCTGGAATTGTGATGCCACCAGCTTTGCTTTTCTTTTTCAACATTCCTCTGGCTATTCAGGGTCTTTTATGGTTCCACACAAATTTTAGGATTATTTGTTCCATTTCTTTGAAAAAAGTGGATGGTATTTTGATAGGGATAGCATTAAATGTGTAGACTGCTCTAGGTAGCATTGACATCTTCACAATATTTGTTCTTCCAATCCATGAGCATGGAACATTTTTCCATTTCTTTGTGTCTTCCTCATTTTCTTTCATGAGTAATTTATAGTTTTCTGAGTACAGATTCTTTGCCTCTTTGGTTAGATTTATTCCTAGGTATCTTATGGTTTTGGGTGCAATTGTAAATGGGATCAACTCCTTAATTTCTCTTTCTTCTGTCTTGTTGTTGGTGTATAGGAATGCCACTGATTTCTGTGCATTGATTTTATATCCTGCCACTTTACTGATAACAAAATCAAAGAAACACATCGACAATATAATACTAGTAGGGGACTTTAACACTCCCCTCACTGAAATGGACAGATCATCTAAGCAAAAGATCAACAAGGAAATAAAGACTTTAAATGACACACTGGACCAAATGGACTTCACAGATGTATTCAGAACATTCCATCCCAAAGCAACAGAATACACATTCTTCTCTAGTGCCCATGGAACATTCTCCAGAATAGATCACATCCTAGGTCACAAATCATGTCTCAACTGGTACCAAAAGATTGAGATCATTCCCTGCATATTTTCAGGCCACAATGCTTTGAAACTAGAACTCAATCACAAGAGGAAGTCGGAAAGAACTCAAATACATGGAGGCTAAAGAGCATCCTACTAAAGAATGAATGGGTCAACCAGGAAATTAAAGAAGAATTTAAAAAATTCATGGAAACCAATGAAAACGCAAACACAACTGTTCAAAATCTTTGGGATGCAGCAAAGGCAGTCCTAAGAGGAAAGTATATAGCAATATAAGCCTTTCTCAAGAAACAAGAAAGGTCTCAAATACACAACCTAACCCTACATCTAAGGGAGCTGGAGAAAGAACAGCAAATAAAGTCTAAACCCAGCAGGAGAAGAGAAATAATAAAGATCAGAGCAGAAATCAATGAAATAGAAAGCTGGTTCTTTGAAAGAATTAATAAGATTGATAAACCCCTGGCCACACTTATCAAAAAGAAAAGAGAAACAACCCAAATAAATAAAATCATGAATGAAAGGGGAGAGATCACAACCAACACCAAAGGAATACAAACAATTATAAGAACATATTATGAGCAACTATATGCCAGCAAATTAAATAATCTGGAAGAAATGGATGCATTCCTAGAGATGTATAAACTACCAAAACTGAACCAGGAAGAAATAGAAAACCTGAACAGACCTATAACCACTAAGGAAATTGAAGCAGTAATCAAAAATCTCCCAACAAACAAGAGCCCGGGGCCAGATGGCTTCCAAGGGGAATTCTACCAAACATTTATTTTTTTTTAAAGATTTTATTTATTTCTTTGACAGAGAGAGACACAGCAAGAGAAGGAACACAAGAAGAGGGAGTGGGAGAGGGAGAAGCAGGCTTCCCGCCGAGCAGGGAGCCCAATGCGGGGCTCGATCCCAGCACCCTGGGATCATGACCTGAGCCGAAGGCAGACGCTTAACCACTGAGCTACCCAGGCACCCTTCTACCAAACATTTAAAGAAGAATTAATACCTATTCTTCTGAAACTGTTCCAAAAAATAGAAATGGAAGGAAAGTTTCCAAACTTATTTTATGAGGCCAGCATTGCCTTGATCCCAAAATCAGACAAAGACCCCATCAAAAAGGAGAATTACAGACCAATATCCCTGATGAACATGGATGCAAAAATTCTCACCAAAATACTAGCCAATAGGATCCAACAGTACATTAAAAGGATTATTCACCACGACCAAGTGGGATTTATTCCTGGGCTGCAAGTTTGGTTCAACATCGGCAAATCAATCAATGTGATACAATACATTAATAAAAGAAAGAGCAAGAACTATATGGTCCTCTCTAGACTCAGAAAAAGCATTTGACAAAGTATAGCATCCTTTCTTGATTAAAACTCTTCAGAGTATAGGGATAGAGGGCACATACCTCAATATCATAAAAGCCATCTATGAAAAACCCACAGCGAATATCATTCTCAATGGGGAAAAACTGAAAGCTTTCCCCCTAAGGTCAGGAACACGGCAGGGATGTTCACTATCACCACTGCTATTCAACATAGTACTAGAAGTCCTAGCCACAGCAATCAGACAACAAAAAGAAATAAAAGACATCTGAATCAGCAAAGAAGAAGTCAAACTCTCACTCTTTGCAGATGATATGATACTTTATGTGGAAAACCCAAAAGACCACCCCAAAACTGCTAGAACTCATACAGGAATTCAGTAAAGTGGCAGGAGGGTAAAGGTATTTAAACCTTTAACTGGCTTATTTGCTGAAATACACACAAAATTGTCTTAGACACTTTCTTATAACTCAGTTAAACTGAACGTGAGCAGAGACATGCATGTTCAAGTTCATGCACAACCTGGAAATGTTGCTGGGGAGGCATCTCTCCCAACATTTCCAGGATAGATGGATTTGGCCACGGTCTAGGGAGCCTCTCCATATACTTGGGCTCTGGTAGACCTCAGTTGAAAGCAAGCACATGGGTTTTTCATTGTTGTTGTTTTCTCCTTCCATAATAAATATCATTCTTTCCCACGGTCTCTGATTTCCTCTGGCAGAAAGACATCAGCTATCACTGTAGATACAGACCACAAGCTGTCATAGAAACGCAAAGCTATGAGGTTGGTCTCTCTCTATGTCCCACTTCTACTTTATTTAAAGACAGAGGTTTGATACGTTTTCAGAGATCTCTGGAGCCAGCTACGTGTGTTGTTCTGCCACATCCAGACACCTACTTGTCAAGGCACTGAAGAGTGCTTTCTGACTCTAGCTAAAAAGGGGAAAGAGGGAGGAGGTGTGCAAGGAGATAATTCTTGCCTGTAAAAAATGAGTTGACTTTTCCAAATAAAATCTAAAATTGGCCATTGTCATTGTGTGATATTAACACCAGCTCTTTTGGCAAGCTTGAAAATACTGGGCTCCATTATAAAAGCTAAAAATGTCCTGGACCTGGAGTTGTTTACCCAGAGTATGAGCTGGTCTAAAGTTACAGAGCCCTGGTTGGAAGAGTGGCTTGAAGGCCGCCTCCAAGTAACTGACGTCACTGTAGTCTCAGCTGCTGCTGCGACACTGAGCTGAACGGCTTTTTGACTTGTGAAAGGGGTGAAGGTTTCAAAGGGACTTGTCAGGACCGCTCTGTTGAATGGTTGGAGGGATTTTGCATTCCCATTTCTTGCAAAGAAGCAAGATTCACCGAGCTGAGACTTTCGTCTTTTTAAAAAAAAAACAAAAAACTAGCTATTCTTCCACTGCTAGCTTGACCAGTGGTGGAACATCCATAGGATTTCTCCCCAGAGCAAAAAGGTATGTTTCTTTCTAGCAGTTTGAAATCGAGGGACTCATTGTGGCAAAATAGAGAGGGGCTGCTGCTGATGTGGTTTGAACTCTGGGCACTGTTGAAGCAGAGGGTTGGTTCAACATCTGCCTCTTTCAGTGTCTGTGTCTGGGCTTAAAAAGAGTGGGCGGGCTGCATAGTGGATTTTACTGACTCCCGGGAAAGAGAGGGTTCAGCTGCTGTGAGTGGGTTTCTCAACTCTGGACTGACAGTGACATCCACCCTCTGAAACTGTGTTTTTCAAACACTGCTTCTAAGTACTTTGAGCAGCACTTTGCCCGCCGTGGGATTTCACTAAACGTATTTATTAGAATGCTATTTTTCACCAGTATGAAGACTGTTTACATTTACAGAGGAAAGTTCACCCCCCTTGAGACTGTTGGTATTTGAAAATTACAATGAAAAATAAATGTAGTTCATTCAGGCTGATGGTTTGCTCACTCCGTGACTAGTGTTTCTGTCATTTGAGTGGAAGTGCGTGACATTCATAACCGGTTAATCTGCGGTTAGCGGGGAACATTACCATGACATCTTCTGTTGTTTAAGTTGATTAATTTTAGATACTTATTTACCCAAGCCAAACGTTTCTTTCAAAGGTTTTCTAAGTTAAGAGAAGTAAAATCAGTGCGTCTCTATCTCAGAAGTTTTCTTTCTTCTTCTTCTTCTTCTTCTTCTTCTTCTTCTTCTTCTTCTTCTT
>NW_023270807.1:80387762-80445866 GCF_011800145.1 Mirounga leonina | reverse complement strand
TTCTTCTTCTTCTTCTTCTTCTTCTTCTTCTTCTTCTTCTTCTTCTTCTTCTTCTTTTTTTTTTTTGATCTTGGATGTTTTCTAGTGTGAGTGTATAACTAGAGAAAAACAAGGAAGGAGAAGATAATCAAATGAGAAGGCAAGAAGGATTTCTTCAGAATTGCATATAGTAGTATTGCTTTGGCCCTTTTGGAACATGAGGAACATGGTGAAATAACTAGAAATAGCAATGAAAAAATACTCCTTTTTGCCCTGCACGAAATCAAATCATGTTTGTCTGAAAGACACACTTGCTGGTGAAACAGTAGGGGAGGGATAAGGTCTGTTAGTTAGTGGAAATGATGCAGGTGATTTGTTAACAGCCTGGAGAAAGGGCTAGAGAGTCTTGGAGGCCAATGGTGCATAATGCTGGTGGGTGTGGGCATGGGAGTTCCCCATCCCTCAAGGTTACAGAGAAGCAAAGCATCTGTAGGACCAGTTCCACAATTGCTTCTAGGAATTGTGAGATTAACTGTACCTACTGTGTGTAGCATTCCTACATGCCTTTGTAACCTCCTACAAACGAAAAATCTTTGGTTGTATGAAAAGTAGCATGTTTATGATTATATGAAAAGTAGCATGTTTAGAAAAAGGAACTAGGAGAGCAAGAAACAAATACTCAGAACAAAGATCTCAGAAGAGAGAAGCAACCATAGAGTTAGCTACCGTTACACTGTCTCTTTTGTTTGGCTGATGTCCAGTTTCCAATGGGGGGAATGGTGGTTAAAATGGTAATGACCAAAGTGTAGGAAGAGCAGAGCATTCCTCAGACAAGTGTTACCATGACCAAATTGAGGCTGATTTGGGACATTAATTTATTGTGAGACTCCTGAGTTGTTCTTAAATGCTGCTTGCTAGGAGGGCAGAAGATAAGCAGAACTATTTCCCTCCCATCACCAGGCTTAGGCTACCCACTCGCAACCCAACAATTCTGGCTTCCTGCTTCGGCCTCAGGGATGCAGAAGTAGGTTACACGGGTTATGTAATGCTACCTTAGCGTTGTTGAGGGGACACGTGCATGACTAAGTAATGCTGTTCCCTTGTTCCTTTTACATTTGCTCTAATAAATTTGTATTCTGAATGAAATTCTGCGTGAAGTGAAATGATACAGAGTTGGAGACAGAGGGAGGGATGCAGATCGCAGAAACCCTTCCTTCTCTCCCACATAGATGCCAATATCCGTGGGCGAAAAGAGTGACAACTAGGAACAAAGAGAACGTTTGTATCTGCCTCAGTAGAGAGCACTGAAATTGAGTTTTAGAATCTGCTGAACCACTTTACTCCATAACTTTTCATTATAGGACATTATGTCCCTACAAAGTGGCCCCATTAATTGGATTTTTAAAAATATTTAGGGAGAATTACAATAAAAGCAGTTTTATGTAAGATTTGTCTATTCCAATTTTTATTAATAAAAAATTGCCTAAATGTTCAGCATGCCATGTATTCTTAAAATACTTGAAAAATACTGAGGGCAAAAGAAAGTCATTGAAAATATGAGAGTTTGCAAAATTAGATTTGTTTCTATTAATTTTCTAATTAAATAAAGGTGAAAATCATCAGTTTTATTCCAGAGAAAGAAGACATAAAGAAGGGAAAATGAAGGCAAGGAAGGAGGGAGGGAGGGAAGGACAGAAGGAAGAAAACAAGAAACAGGCATTTATTGAGCACCCATTATGATTCAAAACCACGTGAGGCACTTCTATTAAGCATTCTCTCTCTTTTGTTCATGTAATCCTCACTACTACTCTACGGACCCCATTTTATTTCTGGAGGAGAAAGCAATAAATTCAACCATATTATGTTTGACATTTATGACACGACATAGATGCTAGGAAGGCCACATAAATCCTCCCACAAAAATTGGCACAGATACTGCTCTATAGGAATTTTCTTTCAAAGGCCTGTTTTTGATCCATAACCATTACATTTCCTGGCACTAGATTTTGCTCTGGCCCTGAAAAGGGGAAGCTCTGTAGATTGGCTCTGATCCATAGTAAGTGATGAGTTTGGCTCTTTGCAGTTAAGAGCAGGATTCTGTCTGCTTTGGGACCATTACCTGGGTTCATGTATAGTGCTGTTACAAGGAACAAGCCTGAGTTACAAGTTTTCCTGGATGATCTTCAGGTAGGTTTGTTTTTTTTTTAAAGGAATAATCTGATGCCTTTTAACCTTGGTCTGGAAGTGGTTCAAAAAGAGTTAGCAATAGAAAGAAAAACTGGAGGGGTGCCTGGATGGCTCAGTTGGTTAAGCGTCTGCCTTGGGCTCAAGTCATGATCTCAGGGTCTTAGGATCTCAGCAGGGAGCCTGCTTCTCCCTCTCCCCTGCCCCTGCTCCTGTTTTCTCTCTCTCAGATAAATAAAATCTTAAAAAAAGAGAGAGAGAAAGAAAGAAAAAGAAAGAGAGAGAGAAAGAAGGAAAGAAAGAAAAAGAAAGAAAGAAGAAAAAGAAAGAAAGAAAGAAAGAAAGAAAAAGAAGGAAAGATTGGAGCCATTTGCTGTGTAATTGTAGGAGAAACTTTATGATGATTTCTGAATATTTCCAGTGCTTAGAAACAGGACGAAACATGGAGTGTCACAGCACCTCTTTTCCAGGTAGCTTGAAATTAGTCTGCTCCCTTTCTGTAATTTTCTTGGTTCCCTTTGCAACTATGTCTTGAGGTCTTAAACCACTCCACTCTCCCTAAGAAGTCCCAGTGTTAGGTACCTGTTAGTAAGCAAGAGAGTTTCAGCTCACAGTTAATTACATAGAGTTTTAAAGCAGTCTGCCAGTCAAACAACAGGCACCGCCTGCATTTCCTGTGAATAGTTATTAGATGAACTTAAAAAGATTACTATGTAATCAAGATTAATGACAGGTTCACCAAAACAAGAAGCAAAATGGTGTATATTCTTTACTATCTTCATTTTGTTAGGTCTTCATCGACGTATTTATCTGAGGCCGCTTGCTTTGGCTATGGCAGGGACTGTGGTCACCAGTCACTGGCTCACAGGTGTGGAAGGTAGCAAAAGGGCAGAAGGATGGACAGAGAAGATGGAAAATGAGACTAGAAAAAGAGCATGGCTAGGTAGATAAAAGGAGACATGAGAGCATCTCAAATCTGAAATTAACTTCTTTTGTTGACTGAATTAGTCACAGGATTATGACTGTCAAAGGAGTAGGTAAAAATGATGAAGCGTCTGTAGCAAATCGTTTAAGAGAATAACAATGTAGATCGCAATATTTATAAACTGTTTTTGAAGGTAGAGCCCTGCCTATAGTACTGACATTTTTTTATCCTTATTAGTCTATTATAATTCATTGATAGATTGCAACTCAAAAAAACACGTTTGGAGCTGTTTACCGCTTGGATATGCATGTTCAGAACAGTCTGATAAAAATAAAATTAGTCTTCAATGTTTATCTTACATTTGGGACTCGAAATACGCGGCCATCTTCTGCCGCTACTAAATGGGGCTTGCTGCGTAGTTCTGTCGGCTTCGTCCCACAGCTCCAGCACCCAAGCAGCTATTGACCCTGGGGGCACTGTGCACATAATTAGCCTTAGCCGCCTCCTGGTAAATTAACACATTCCAGTCATGGCCTAGAAAACTGAAGAGCTAGACTTCTAATAGACATAATTATCTTCGATGATGATTCAATCATTTTAAATATTCTTTTCCACCCACTAAAAAATATCAGTCTGTCTTTTTTTTATTTCTTTTTTTTAAAGTAGGCTTTACACCCAACGTGGGGCTTGAACTCACGACCCCAAGATCAAGAGTCACACACTCCCCCGACCACGCCAGCTAGGTGCTCCATATGACCTTCTTAATAAAAATTATTTTTAGTAGAGGGGCACCTGGGTGGCTCAGTCGCTAAGCGTCTGCCTTCAGCTCAGGTCATGATCCCAGGGTCCTGGGATCAAGCCCCGCATAGGGCTCCCTGCTCACCGGGAAGTCTGCTTCTCCCTCTCCCACTCCCCCTGCTTGTGTTCCCTCTCTTGCTGTGTCTCTCTCTGTCAAATAAATAAAATCTTAAAAAATATATATATATTTTTAGTAGAAGTCAGACCAAGATTTTTTAAAGGGAAAATGTTTAAATTTCTCAAACTATTTTGCATACCCTATGTCATTTAATCTTTGTAACAACCCTTTAAGTAGCCTCCATTTTAATGTAAATAAACTAAGTCTCAGAAATTTTAGATGACTTATAACAGAGTTACCAATCTGATATTTTAAGTTTCATCTTCAGGGGCGCCTGGGTGGCTCCGTTGGTTGAGCGTCCAACTCTTGATTTCAGCTCAGGTCATGATCTCAGGGTCCTGAGATGGAGTCCCGCGTGGGGCTCTGTGCAGGGCGTGGGGCCTGCTTAAAATTCTCTCTCTCCCTCTGCCCCTGCCAACCGCACACATGCGCCATCTAAATAAATAAATAAATATTAAATAAATAAATTGCCTCTTCAAACCCTAAATACACATACTCTAAATGCTAGAAATCTAAATATTTCAGTCACTGCTTACTGTGATCACGGATATCCTTGCAAACGAGCAAAGTGTTTTCTTCAGTGTTCTGTATTCCATAGCCTAAACAGATTCTTGTATATGGTCCATTCGAAGCAAAAGAGAGAATGGATGGCTTTGCTGATTTTACGGTTTACTTGATGAACTAAAATAACGAAAATATTTTTATGATTTAGTTTGGGTTTTTTTGCTGCTACATCAGTCTCAGACTGACTACCAACTCAGGGGTCTTATTAATACAGTCATCCCGTTTGGCCTGGGCTTGCAACTCTCAATGTAAAGTGGAGACTGTGGTCCTGTACTGCTTCAGGACTTCAGTGCAAAGAAACACGATCTGGTTGCATCAAAACAGGAGTAATTCTGTTGCAACAGAATCTACCGCGGTTGGATAGGTACGACAATACAGTGGAATTTCATACTTACACTCTTAGTCACACAAAAATTCCATCTTTAGATTAGGTGGTTGGTGAAATGAATGCTTACATCTCACATATGCGTTTAGCTATAATTTTGCTGACTGATTTCAGAAAGGGGGAAGAACCCATCTGAGAAAGGGGGAAAAAAACCCTTTGGGCAATACTACTTTTTGACTGTGTTAGTTCTTTTTTTTCCCTTTTTTTAATTAAGTAGCCTCCATGCCCCACATGGAGCCCCATGCGGGGCTTGAACTCAAGACCCTGAGATCAAGACCCGAGAAGAGATCAAAAGTCAGTGTGACTTAATCAACTGAACCACCCAGGTGTCCCAACTTTGTTAGTTCTTCTTAAGCAGATTGTTAATCATCTCCTCTCTTCTTTTAAGTACAGTTTTCCTATAGTGTGTTTATGGCTCTTAACAAAATGATAACGTGTTTCCAAAAAGCAAATGGATTTGGAACTCTTTCTCCTTATGTTTATATTAGGCTTTATTTTAAAGGCAAGTGAGACTGCTTCAAATAAAACAACTCCACGCTTCCAAGAAACAGTTAAGAAGGCAGAGACAAGCAGAAATACCCCTTCACTAACACTCACACGGTTGCCATGGACCTGCATAAGCAGTGGGAGAACACAGAAGCTAACTGGCACAAGGAAAAGATGGAATTACTGGACCAGTTTGACAACGAAAGGAAGGAATGGGAGAGTCAATGGAAAATCATGCAGAAGAAGATAGAAGAGGTACAAACTGATTTGTTTTGAATACACTGAAAGCTCAGAATGAAAATTCTCTTTGAAATTTGTGTTGTATTGAAAGCTGATTCTGTTTTCCTTATTCTACCTAAGAGATGCATGTCTCAATGACATTTACTAGACCAAAAATAGCAGAACCTTATCCAGTGGTATTGAAGGGACTAGGGTTTTTTTTTACAGCCCTGCATGAAAATTAAGAACTTAAAATGCCATTCTCAAGTGTATCAATTTATTATTTTCTGACTAAAGTGCCTTGGTATCAAAAGTGAGTTGCTTTTGTTTGTTTGTTTGTTTGTTTGTTGCATGAGTTTTCAAACACAAGGTCCAGGAGGAAAATATAAGAAAAACATAATTGGTGGAACATATATGAGCAAAATTACAACTGGGCATTAAAATACAGATCTTTCCTGAAATGATTTATGAATCAGGTCTACTAAACGAAATTACATATTAGATAATTCAGTATAGTCAAAAGGAGTGTCATATATCAACATGGCGGTGGACATGATATTTATTCTGGCAGAATGTGCCACATTTATTGACACATTTGTTAGGAAAGGGGTTATGAAAAACAACGTGCCATGACTCTGATACAAATAGTCATTTTATCCCCATTAAATCATCCCTGGCCTTGGAATATTTCCTTTAAGTATTTACATTGATGTATTTTTGAGCTGGTTTCAACTGAAAATTATTTCTACTTATCTTGCATTCTTCTAGTGACATCCATGTTGTCACATGGTTTGTGCACATTGCCAAAGTGATTCTTTTAACAGACTGTTTGGCCTTTATTCATAGGCAGTCAAAGCTGGTGCTTTATGTGTTTATAGTGTAAATATTTTTCTTATTAACAGCCATGTAATTGGTTGTGAATAAAATATAAATCAGCACGCTACGAGGAAAAATTTAAAAGAGTAACTATTAAACTGTTCCTGTAACAGAGCTGAGAAGGCAGGCATGTAGCGTATGATTCGACTGAAACGGAATCCACCGCTCATACCTCTGTAGTTGGAAAATGTGTTTTGCTTATTCTCTTAACTCCTCTTTATCCAAAGACTAAGGGTGGATCAACAAGGAGATGTCTAAGTCAAATCAGAATCCAAAACTCCAAACAGAAACCTGAATTCATGGGTCATTGTTTCCCAAAGGTTTGGAAGGCCAGATAATTCTAGCATCCAAGTGGGGCGCCTGGGTGGCTCAGTCATTAAGCGTCTGCCTTTGGCTCAGGTCATGATCCTAGGGTCCTGGGATCCAGCCCTGCATCGGGCTCCATCCCAGGGTCCTGGGATCCAGCCCTGCATCGGGCTCCCTCCTCAGTGGGGAGCCTGCTTCTCCCTCTCCCACTCCCCCTGCTTGTGTTCCCTCTCTCATTGTGTCTCTCTCTGTCAAATAAATAAATAAAATCTTTAAAAAAACATTCTAGCATCCAAGCAAAAAAAATTAAAGGAGTCAGGATTAGCCTAGCCAATTGTTTAAGCCATGTGGCTGAAATAATCTGCTGTCAAGTTAGATATTTTATTGTCAAATAATTATTCTGACAACTCTGTAGATTCTGTCTATGGTAAATATTAGCCTTTTTGATGAGCATGCATTAAACGTATTTTAAACATAGGATGATAGTTTATAGAAATACTGTTCTCTCTGCATCACGAGATAGAAGGCTATAATACATTTTCTTCATCTTGGATAGTAGCCATGGTACTATTTATGTCTTGCTGCCTGCAATATTCAGCTCCATTACTGGGAGTATGTTTGAACAATGTGCTTACCCAGAATACCCATACATGATGCTCTTTCATACCTGAATACTAGCATTGTGCTCCCTTTATCATACTAATACATGTTTCTTTTCCACTCCCAGCTTTGTAGCCTATAGGAATATACCTTTAATACATCTGTCTTATAGGCTACAAATAAGGGTAGGAAAATTTGAGGAAAACAAGAGGAAAGTATCCTCACATGTCACAGAGAATCAAGACATTTTTTAAACTAAAATTAAACATCAACACTTCAAAAAATTATAACATGCCACAAGCATAATAGACTGTATTTGTTTAACATATATCACTAAGTTGTGTGTATTAACTCAGACACAAGTTATTAAGCCATGTACTAAAGAATTGTGGATTCCCAAATGTGCACATGTGACTTGGTTCCAAGAGATATCTTCCAGTGAGAGGATCCAGTGTTGAGTGTTAAGATGCTAATGATTCTTTGCTCAGCCACTATCCACAATCATTGCATTTGCTATTGCAAAACCCAGATGTATTTGAAAACTGGGGTAATCCAGATAGAAACCCTAGATAGACTTCCTAGGTTTCTGGGAATTCTTTTTTTTTTTTTTTTTAATCACACTGCCATCTCTTCTGCTTGTTCTGTTCAAATGATCAGAGAACCATAAACAAGTGCTGGGTATGAAGTAACACAGATTTTCTTGTACAAAATAATTTGTTTTCTATCAATAGCATATTATTTGCTTATCCATACCTCACTTAAATCCCAAGAGAATTTAAGATGGTATATAAAATTTTACATAAGGTAAAGTATTTCAAAACAAACAAAACGATGAGATGAAGACAGGAGGAAGGATCTTATGTGAATTGCATGCAGCAAGTCTCTCTTTCTAGTAACATAAAAATTAGCAGATTTCTCAATATTCAGAAGACAAAGGCAAACCTGTTTCCCAGGAATAGTACTTTTGTCCCTGATTTTGAAAATAAAACAATTTTGTTTTCACCCATAGCTCCTTAAAAAGAGGACAGTGTCACCATGAGCATCCTTAGGTTAACATGAACTTTTGAGGGTTACTTTGTATAATATCTCTCAAGGTCAGCCCAAATCATAATGCCCACAATAGGTCATAACGAGTAATTTTATGAGGGCCAAAACGATTGATCCATGGCTGTAATTTGATGCTATCCTGAGATCATCCAATGATAGATGTGTAAGTATCTATGGAAATATGTGTACTGCATAGACTTCAGGCGCCAACTATGCATAGTGCTTCTCTCTGAGATTTGGGTAAATATTGAACAACAATAAATCTGTTATTATACTCCTTGAAGAATAGATGTGGTGTAGATGTAAGTTGTGGCCGTAAAATGTAGTCATTTGCGTAAATAGTTATCTGACAGACTCCTTTGAAATTTGCCAAGCTTTCCCCCAGCTCAAGCCTAAAGAGAAAGGCCACTTACTTCCTCTATTTAGGGGTGAGTTGTGTGAGTGCCTGGAGGTAAAACTAAACTCTCATCAAGAAATAATTTGGGATCCACTTTAACATAGACTAATACATGATGGAAGCCTTAGAGTTCTAATATCACATAGGACAGGGTCACATGTGTTTTAATCAGGATGAGAAATCTTTTTTGAAAAAAAAAATCTCTTTTTAAAAATAAATCTCAGTAATACCGAGCAACATGTCAATAACACTAGCATAACTTCCAAAGGAAACATCCTTTGGTTGCACAATGTCCACTTGGGGAATGTAATGAACTAGCATACTATATGATACTGTCAAAATATTTAGACACTTCAATGTTGGCATGCAAGTGGAATCACATATTTTTAAAACATCACTTTAATATCAGTTAAATTCTTGCTTTTCTCTGAAAGCAATTAGAGAGCATGACCAGTAATTGATTCAGGACATTCCAACTTTGTTAACAGTGCTTCTGCATCATTATGACATGTTTCTACAGGAGCAGGTTTATTTTTGAATGAGTTTGATTTCTACGCAGAGGTATAGAGATCACCATCCATAGTTTGACCTACTAAGAGTAGTCCTTATGGTTCATCAGAGTTATTCTGGCTGATCAGGTTTTAGAAGTACTACTCAGAGGCATGAGCATTAATACCCCAGGATACTTAGTATATCATGATATGGCAAAGAGAACTCAAAATAGTGTGCTTCGTATTCAAAATGTTGACAAAGTAAATTAGGGGGAGAAAAAGTTTTCTCTTCGTTTTCTTTGCAGCTTTGCCATGAAGTAAAGCTTCGGAGGAAAATGAACATGGATGAACGTGCTAAGATCATCAGTCATGATCGTGAGAAAGCAATTCAAGATCAAGTGCTGGAATCTTCTCCAAATTACCCCAGTTCAGGACGATGTGAATTTACAAGGATGAATTACCGGGATGGTCTGGAAAAAGAAACTAAAACAGAGCAGAGCTTACTCTGTGAAGGAAATGAAATGTGTAAGGAACAAAAAGCAACAAAAAAATCAAAAGTAGGGTTTATGGATCCTTTGGCCACAGATAACCAAAGAGAATGTGAGGCGTGCCCTGGTCTGAGGACTTTGAGGGAAGAGGGCAGGAGCTGCTCTGGGGCCCTCAACTTGGTAAGTAAGATTGTGATTGGCCTAGAACTGTTTCTACAGAAATATTTACATTTCAAACTGCTAACATGCTATTGCTTATATGTATAAAGGCTCTTGAAGAACTTGCCAAAGTTAGTGAAGAATTATGCAGCTTTCAAGAGGAAATCCGAAAGCGGTCTAACCACAGAAGGTGGGCTGGTATATCTATGATTATTTTATATCAGAAAATCAAGAGAAATATTGTTTTCAGTGAATGAATCCAAACTGCCTCCTCTTTATATTTGGTTAGTGCGAATTAACAATGAGTTATTAAAATCTGTTATCTTAGATAGGAGATAAAGACTTTAATTGAATATTTCTCTGTTTACTAATTCCTAAGCCAAATCTTCTCATTCTCTCCGTAATTTGACTGTGAGGAATACTGCACTCTTTTGGTGTTTGGGGTTAAGGTACACTTTCCAGAACAAAGTAACAAGTACCTTCTAAATGTAGTTCTTTTCCATTTTGAGTGTTTGGCCAGTGGACGAGTATGCAGCAAGGCTAACCCAGTTAAATATATCTTAAGATTTAACAATGTGGAGTTTTCATTATATAATGATGTTCTACTGAAGTATTTTATACCTAAGAGTCATTTATTTCTCTACATTTATTATGTATATAGTGGAAGCATACATAATTCTTAGAACAACATATTCCAAATATGTATACACACATATACAGTGATATTTAAAAAATGCTGTTTCAGTTTAGAAGCACCTATATAATTGTAAAATTAAGTTTTCACCAAATTAAAAAATAAATTGGAATTCTCTGCAAGGTAAGTAAAAATGGATTGTTCTAGGATCAAGATATTTCTCCTAATGAGAGGTGTGTTCCTCTTAGAAACAGTAGCAGTGTGTACCCTATTTCTCTTTAGCTCTTAGGAAGCTCTGAAAGAATTTTTGTATTGACTTCCAATAGACTTTTTTATTCAACCATATTTTATATGTAACTTTACCCTCTACCTGCCCATTTTGCTTTTGCCTACCATTTTCTATTATTGAGAATAATTATCTACACTTTATTGTATTCTGTCTTGTAACATTTTACAAGCTGAAGAGATATAAATATGATTTATATTTATCAGTATGATCAATTTAATTTGTGAATTTATATTGTTGCTTTATTTAGGTTTTTTGTTTTGATTGAACTTAGAAAAGACTCACTTGCCAATTTTCTTTTACAAACCACACCTGGTATAAAGTTCTTCTTGCTCTTCCATACACTTTAGAAAAAAGCTCAAAATCCTTAGTGTGTAATTCAAATACATTACAATTGAACCTAATGTTTCTTTCATCCCTCCCACTCTGCTTTATGATCCAGCCATACCAAAGTACTCTCTATTACTTGAAGAGCCCACTATTTTTATTGTGGCTCACTTTGCCTATATGCCCTTTACTGACCCAAAAAATTCTTACTTTTGTTTCAAGCCCAAATGGCACCTTCCATTTGGTATTACTCATGTTTCACTGAGCTTGTATTCAGATTTCTGTCACACTTCTTAGTTTAGAATGTCATTTCAAATTCAAGAGAAGGAAGTTGAGCTCACATGACATAATGACTAGGCATTCAGTAGGTAGAGCAAAGGTGAGGCAATATGGTAGGAGAGAACCTGGAGAAAGGGAATGCCAGTGGCAGACACCCAAGAGACTACACAGTCTAGTCTGAGTGGAAGAGACAGTTTGGGAATATAATGGAAAGATAGCTTGGGTCAGAGCATATAGACCATGAATGCACCACTGAGAAGTGAGCTTTATCCTACAGGAAAAAGGACTTGGAGGTTTTGACTAGAGAATTTATAGGAAAATGCTGTTTGAGGAAGTTGGGAGTCCTTTTCTTATTGCAGACATTCATTGCTTAAGCCATGGTTGCTTTTGAGAACTTGTCCTACAGCACCCAGAAATGGAATATTACCCGTACCTCAGAAGCCTTTCAGTCACTGGTTACCCTCTCTTCCAGCCCTGTGGGAAACATTTCCTGATTTGTAACATTACAGACCAATTTTGCTTGTTACTATAATTTATATAAATTAAATTTTGCTTGGCTTTTTAAATTTCAAAATTAAGCATAAAAATAATAGAGGGGTCTCTCTCTGAAGGATGCTTGCAGCTTTTTAGGAGAATTTGTGAACATTTTATTATCTAAATAAAAATGAGATGTAACAGTAAAGTGATTAAGGGGATGTTTAAGAGGAAAGGCGAAGATAGGCCAAAAGACAGTTGAAGTTTCAAACTCCTACTAATCTTACACCATTATTAGAAACAGCACTAAACAGAGTTGTTGGTGTTTTGTACTCTGTTACGTGGACACTTTTTCTCCGGGACCATTAGTAATTTTGAATCTTGGCTTTTTTCCCCAGAGCATGTCATCATTAAGGGCACAAAAGTGGAACTATATAAAATAACATATTTAATGTCATATAAATCTTCAGTGTCATAAAAGGAGTTGCCGAGAGAACTTGTCCTAAATAAAACTATCACTAATATGTCATGTTTTATAATTGTTTAGGATGAAGTCCGATTCTTTTCTTCAGGAAATGCCCGATGTAATGAATATGCCTCAGAGAGACCACATGATCAGCCATGGCCAGGGCATTCTTCCCATCGACTTAGAAACAGAAAAGCAGAAAAATAGAAAGAATCTAAGCACCACTGTACTCCAAAGCAACTCTAGGAAACCATGTGAGCTTGATACAGTTGATCTGCAAAGAAATGAAATTCCACCACTTCCACCTCCAAGAAGCACATCTCGAAGTTTTCCCAGCTCGTATTCCAAACAAGCTCATGAAAGTTTGGAGGGAGGCTCAGACCACAATAGCCAGATGGCCCAGGAGGGTCAAGGGAAGTGGAACTGCAGTCCTGATTTCCTTTGGAGGCACAATGAGATTCCTAGGCTGTGTCTAGATGAAGGGAAGACTTTGAAAGATGGTATCACGTTTCCTTCTTTGGCACCCAAAGCCAAAATAGATAACAAGCCTCCATGTAATGAAAATGTTGGACTTAGCATGTGGTCGTATGACACTGGGATCAGTGCAAAAAGTAGTCCCTCTCCATTGTGGTTTCAGAAAACCTGCTCGACTCCCAGTAAGCCACAGTGTGAAAAGATGATTCCAGATCACCCTACTAAATCTCATCCTGATCTTCATATAAGCAGTGACTGTAGCTCCTCGGTGACAGAGAGCAATGGCCCACTTAAAAGTTTCAGTTGTGGCTTTAAGAGAACAACTAGGAATGAAAAACTGGCAGCAAAGACTGATGAATTTAACAGAATCGTATTTAGAACAGATAGAAATTGTCAGGCAATACAGCAAAATCAAAGCTACTCAGAATCATCTGAAGATCATAAGCCCTGTGAGACCTTAATTACTCATACAGGTAACATACCAGAAAATGATAATGTGTCTGATATTCAGAAAACCAGTGCCCACGTGCCTGTGCCCGGAAAAAATGTGCCTGACAATCCCACCAAAATATCCACAACAGGCCTAGTCAGACAAATGCAGGAACACATGAGCCCCAGCAGTTACCGGAGTATGCTCCAAGAGCATGACTGGAGACCCAGTAATTTGTCTGGCCGGCCAAGATCAGCGGATCCTAGGTCAAATTATGGTGTTGTGGAAAAGCTGCTGAAAACCTATGAGACATCAACAGGGTCTGCATTGCAAAATTCTAAATGCTTCCAGGATAACTGGACCAGATGTAATTCTGATGTCAGCAGTGGGCCCACGTCAAGTCAGCAGTTAGAAAGACTTCAGTTGGAACAAGAGTTTCAGCAAAAGCCAGCTATGTGTGGAGCACAGCAAGTAAAGCGAGGAGTAGATTGGAGAAAGATAACAGAGGTGAGAAAGCAATTAACGTATGTTGGGAGAACTGCATCCATATGTAGCTCAGAGTTCAGTCAATTGCCCATATATAAATAGAATGGAGGCACATGTTTTGGCATCTTCTTAACTTCTCGACCCTTTATTTTTGAGTAAGTGTAAACCTTAGGATTGTAACTCAATATGAACTTCTTAAGATACAGTTTTTTAAGATTGGGAATAGTACATTGTAACTTCTTTAAAATTCTGAAATGGGACAACATAAATAAAATAAATGGACTCAAGAACCTCAAGAAGATCCAATGTTTGTTGTAAGTTTCTTTCTTGAAAAAAACATTCCAAATGCACATTTATTGGTTTATAGAATTTTATTCTTTTAGTGTTTATATTTTAAAAAGAGTATTGGAAATATTTTAAAAATAATTTCTTGCACTTTTCAGTTATTGGCTATGATTGGTTCAGTCATTCCCAGCATTTGATTCATGTTCTTTCTCATGGGATTAGTCACATGGATGTGACTATGGGTCTAGCACATCATAAAATAATGCCTCATAAAGTTCTTTTATTTGTGGAGCGAAAGGCAGTACATGGAAATAAAATGATATTATAGCTTAAAAATGTTTAACGTCATTCTTATTTGTGTAAATTCCTAACATGAAAATTGTCCCTCCCCCAAAAAATAAACTGTTATTCTTTTTTTGTTCTAGTCTGTTTGCAAAAGAATATAGTTTTCCTTAGCTATAGGAGGAAAAGATGTTGAAGAGATTGGTATTTACAACAAAGAGCTATCCAACAATCCCTTTTTATGCATAATTTACAAAAAGTTACATGGTGACAGATTGTTATAATTAGCTAATATTTCAAAAAATCATATTTTTGCAAAATGCAGTGTGTTTGCAGTATAGTTTTAAGCTATGCAGGTTGCCTCCTTCTGGTGTGAAAATTATTTTTATGTGGCTTTCAACCCCATAAAAATACCAGTTTTTATCCATTTTACCAGAAACCTTGCCTGTTTGTACAAGGTACAAAACCCTGATTTTGTATTTCTCCATTTTTTAGTTGAGTTCATAAGTACATGGGAAGCCCTACAAGCTTCAGATGGCAAATGGAAATGTATAAAATAACCAGTTAAATATTCATCAGCTACATTTTTGCATTGGTTGGGGGTTTGGGAGGGGCCCTCTACCGTAGATTCTTAAGAGGAGTTCTTCATCCCCTCCCTCACCCAGCTGCGGGAGCAAATCTAAAAAAGTAAGATTCCAAAGAGAGAAAAATAAATTGCAGGTTATTGTCATAGAAATAGAGGCCATCTTACTACCCATCTCAGATGAAAGAGCATAGGCTTTGTTAAGAAAGTCAATAATAATACTGGTATAAAATGTGTGGTGGAAACTTTTTAATTTTTTTTTTAACTGCAAGTGTCTAAGAATGTTTTTCTTCCATTAAAATAGAAAGAAAGAAGACATGAAAGAAAAGGAAGGGACAGGAAGGAAGAGGTTTTAAGTCATCCGATGATGCCCAATATAGATAATGATTTTGTATTAGCAATTACAATGAAGTTATATTTTGAAGTATTTTAGTGATAATTTTGAAACTTCTGAGAAATAGTATAGTGGTTCTTGGTGGGGAAAAAAGATAGCATCAGACAAATCATTTGGTGATCTGTGTGCCTTTCGCTTAATGACCTCTGAAAGTGCCAATAACTTGACATAAATGAGCATGGTTTCTTCTATAAATTATTATCTTTTTGTATCTTTTGTAACTGTTATACATCCCACTATCGCACTGAGAAACATCTATAATTCCATCATCAAAGTTATCTAACAGAAACTTTTGAATCCTGAACTCATAATTAGCTGTAAAAAGAGATCAGTTGTATTAAAATTTGGCAGTGTGAAAAGACCTACAAGATTATCAAATGCCATATTCCTTATTAAAAGTGAGTTGCTTTTGATTCAAGACCACAAATATTAGACAATTACCTTCTTCAGTTATCCATGCTTCTACTTGCTTGTAAATATGCTAATACATTAACCTTGTAGGTGGGATCCATAATATATATTCAGCCCATTGTTGGTGCCTGTATAGTGAAATGGATGTCTTCCTTTGTCTCTTAGGAATCCATGGCAGTGAAATCTCCACATGGAAAAGGGTTTTCCCGACCTGCTAGACCAGCAAATCGCCGTCTCCCATCTAGATGGGCCTCGAGGTCTCCATCAGCGCCCCCTGCCTTGCGGAGAACTGCCCCTAGCTATACCATTTCTCTGCCATCTGCAGCATCGATGGTCTGAGTCCCTGGCCTGGATTGCTAGATGACAAAAGTCCTAATTGCCAAACAGAGCGTTCGGAGTGTTTACAGCCAATCCTGTCTCTTCTCTGTCTTTCAAGATCACTGGGACAAACAATTTAAATCTTAACTTCTCATCAGTCTTCAGTGTTTTTAATCTATGGAATAATTATCTTCCTGTATTTTGATTTCTTAGATCAGAATTTTTTAATGCCATCCTCATTAATTTGCCAATATGATTTAAGTTGAAACAATGTACTATATTGTATATTCTAACTTTCTTGCAAGTGGCAGAAAGCAAGGTTATGTGCATGGCCATGTGTTTGTAGATGCATGTGTTGAAATAGGAAGTATCCTAGTACGTATTTAGATAAGAAAAACGTATGTGCTAGTGTTGACTTTGAAATTATAACATGTAAACCTATGTATCTTTCTGTTTATTTAAAATTTTTGAAAATATACAGTACTATTTATATTTTGTATACCTTTTAATAGGTATCCACTTAAGGCATTTGAGGTACATATATTAACTAACCACTTTCTTGACCCCAACTACATTGAAAAATAAGAATTGTACACATTAATAACATTTGGTAGATTTCTAAATACAACTCATAAATAGTTTCTTAACTGATGTAAGGATGGACTAATATCATTAATCTCCTTGTTTACTCTCTTAAATAAATAAAATTGTCACAGGTTTAATAGTTCAGGCTTCTAAAGCAAACATAAAATGTTCACAAAATCTTTTGTATATCATTCGGTAGTCTATTATGGCTTTAACTGAGTACTTGATCCCCAGAGCCATATCATGAGACTGCCTTAGACACAACAAGACTTAAAAATGCACTTACTTGGAATCCTTAAATAGGATATGAAAAGAAATTCAGTTATGTTGAATTCTACTTTTTTGTTAAATTTTATAGATTTTAGTTAAGCTCCTTTATTTGAAGGCATATTTAGAGGTAAGTCATTTCCTTTTTCTTTTTTCCAACTTTTCCCCAAAATTAGTAGGTAAAAAACTGATTCACTGTTTTTATTAACAAGAAAGATTAGGAATGATATTTGATTGAGAGCTGAATTATAATATATTTCTTATAGTGTGCTACATAAAAAAAAGCCTTAAACTAAACTTTGGCATCCATGAGTAGCATAAGGAACAGAAATGTGTATTTTGGCCACAATTTGCTTCCAGTGAACACATAAGATCTATGTTGAGACTGAAGGAAGTATGAATGTTGAGGTGCTTGGAATTTTACATGGAAGATCTTAGAAGCAACTTTGCTCTCCATTGTCTCTCTATAAAACCAACTTTGGTATTAGATATGAATTCTATTTAAGTTTTTCTTTTACTACCAGAAATGTTAAGAAAGTCTAGTGACATAAGTATTCAAAGACCTTCTTCTTATGATATATTCTAACAATTAAGAAAAACTCATTGCATTATACATCATGACCTGAGGTAAAGTAAATAATTTCCAAATCCCAGACTGCCTTAAAAGGCTCGAGACTGTTTGTTGTGTGGTGATAGACAGATTCATGCTTCCCAATAAGGAAAGTTTATAGGAGTTAAGATGAATTAAACTTCTAGAATATGAAGTTGGAGCAGATGATAAGGAAGGGCTAGAGATCCACTCTTTTCTGGAATAGGTTGAGGAGAATAGGTTTAAACTCTTCTTTAAATATTTGTTAGAATTTGCCTGTGAAGCCATCTGGTCCTGGACTTCTGTTCATTGGGAGTTTTCTGGTTACTGATTCCATTTTTTCTGCTGGTAATTGGTCTGTTCAAATTTTCTATTTCTTCCTGTTTCAGTTTTGGTGGGTTATATGTTTCTAGGAATTTATCCCTTTCTTCTAGATTGTCCAGTTTGTTGGCATGTAGTTTTTCATAATATTCTCTTATAATTGTTTCTATTTCTGTGGTGTTTAGATCCACTCTTTTAATTCTTGTTTCTTTCAGGAATATCTTTTTCCATAGGAAACCTATCAAAGAAAAGTAACCTAGACACCAAGTCATGTCACTTATATTATATGCTTTTCATGTAGAAGGGTGGGGAGGAAAGGGAAGTGGTAGCCTGTGGCATACCATAATGGTCCTGTTAGGAAGATGCTGCTATGTGGTAGTCTGTGGCATAACCGTGATGGACCCGTTAGGAAGGTGCCGCTATGTTACACTGGAGAGACTGCCCAAGAACTGGGCAACATACCTGCTCCCCTCCATCACTATATCCCAGGTAGTCTGATGTGGCTCTATGGTTCCTACCTTTAACTACAAGTCAAAATATTGAGGATCTCTTTTCAAAAATTAGGTTCCTGACCTCATCCCATAATTACTAAAGCAGAATTTCCAGGGGTACAGAGGGGGATCTGGAGTCTAATAAAACAATCACAACAACAACAAAAAGAAAGCAAAATATTTGATGATTAGAGAGATTTGGAAGCAGTGACATTGATTGATGCTCAAATAGATGGGCACCATTAGGTAGTCATGTTACTTCCCTGGGACTTGCTTTTGTTACCTGTAAAATAACAGGGTTATTTTATCAGGCATACAATTTTAAGTCACCTTTTCTATTACTACTTGAATGAAACAGTGGGACACATTTTATGGGACACATTTTAACTTCTTCCTATGTTGACTAAAATCATAGAATATTAGAGTTGAAAAGAAACTTAGTACCTAGTCCAACTACTTGATTGTAAAGACGAGGAAACTAAAAGGTTATTGAAATATTCTGTTTTCTCTTTTAAAATATTTTATAATTTTTTATGGGAAAACCTATCAGGTAAATGGAAATTATCCTTCAAAAATATTTTTTTATGTATTGTGATTTTTAACTGGTAGTTTTTCTACTTTGGATGGGCATTTTCTTCCCAACAACATACCCTTCATTATGCCATCATTGCTGGATTTAAGACGTTTGTAAACATTTCAGACATATTTGATTAGAAACACTTGTATTAATAGAAGTTTTGCTGAGCAGACTTTTTGGGGGAAAACTCCTATATTATTTCAACTGAGGAGTCTGATCTCAGAAAGGAATAAGAACAAGGCCGAAAAAGTGCTTGAGTTTTTGTGCGTGGGCTTGTGTGTGTGCGCATGCACAACCCTTGCACGAGTTCTCTATGTTGCCTTATCACCAAAGCCAAATATAACTTATGTTTGCATAATTCACTTATCAAAAATTAACCTTAACTTTCATTCATTTTTACATAGACAATGAAGATGATTAGATACTATCATGCATGATTTACCTTTACGAGAGAATGTAGTCAGACTCCATGTCATCCTGAGAAAATATCTGGACCTAAGAAAGAGACTCTGCTTCCCTGCAGAGATTTTTAAAATTATTTTTAGACACATTTGCTGACAAATAACTACTTGATATTAGAATCTCCTTCAGTGATTGGAAGTTACTGAATAAAATAGGTGTGGAGACAGCTGCTGTGGCATGTGTGTACCTTGAGAATGTTTTGATTTTCCTCCTTTTCTATAGCGATCTCCAGGAGCTTAAGCTGAAAGTTTTATGAAGTCTAAACTCAAATATGTCCACAGTTCGGCCTAGCTTCTCCTAAGATATCTCTACATAATAAAATCTAAAAGCCTGCATGAATTCCTGCACCCGGCCACACATAACCCCAAATAGCTTCTCATACCCTGATAACCACTCTGCCCACTTAAACCGTCTATTGAATCTGATTAATTTTTGTTTGAAAAAAGGTTACTCCTCTGAAATTTGCCTTTATATGTGAAGTGAGTTTAATTATTTTAGGTAGGCTCAGATTTCTATTCTAATATTATTTTGCTTCAAATTCTGCATGTTTCTTCTTAAGTAGCAAGTATCTTTATTAGAATGTACAACTATGACTTACTTGTTTAATATAGCCCAGAATATGCTCTTTCAAAAAATGGGCTTCCTTAAGTAAAAAATTAAAGCAAAACAAACAAAAAACCAAAGTTGGGGTGGGCAGTTTTCAAGCAAGTGTCTACTCAACATTTTTTACTGTAGGAATTTTTCTTATCATAGAAAATAATTTTCGTTCCAATGGGAAAAAGTCAAAAGACTTAAAATCTGGTACATATTACAATGATCTTTTGAATCCGACATGTATGATTGGCAAATTCTGGAAAAAAATATTCTGCTTATATGAAGTTACGATGGAGTCTAGGAATAGAGAAGAGTCTAGAATAGGAAGGACCATAAAAGTCATGCAGAATAATCTCATGGAGAGGAGAGAAACCCGGAACTCAGAGGTGTGTATGACTGCCAAGTTTACAAGGATGGGCACCACGGTAGGCTCCAGCACCAGTGTCTTGCCTCCCTGTATGCCTGTGTGCATCTAAGACTTGATGGTTTGCAATGCACACTTCTATTCCTTGACTCGTTGACTTCTTCCAACAAACTTCAAGGCAGACTTTGTGATTTCTAATTACAGATGGAAAAATTAAATAACCAAGATAATAAATATTTCTCAAGAGAACACTGAGAAATAAATAGGTGGTTCTACAGACTCCTCATTCCGGCTCTTTTCCAAAAAAAGAGGAAGAGGAAGCAAAGAGTGAACAGTTCTTTTTCACTTACATTTTATGCATGACAAGTTGTTTATTTTGATTTTGTTGAGAGTTTCTCTTTGTCTATTAAATTAGCAGTTTTTATTAATGAAAATTCACAGTGTTGAAATATAAATTCATGACCATCAAAGGTGGATGGTGTAATTGGCATATGTAGCAAGAACTTTTTAAAGGTTCTATGCTTTTTTTTTATTATGTTATGTTAATCACCATACATTACATCATTAGTTTTTGATGTAGTGTTCCATGATTCAGTGTTTGTGTATAACACCCAGTGCTCCATGCAGAACGTGCCCTCTTTAATACCCATCACCAGGCTAACCCATCCATATATGTTAAAAAGAAAAAAGAGAGTTTCTCTTAATTTTGGTTTTCAATCTTCTTAACCAACGTTCATCATGATTTATATGGTTTCAAAAGATAGTATTAAAGAAGTCATGAAGAAGGCTCACTTTATCAAAATATGTTTCATTTTTTGGTGCCTATGCTCCAATATTGTATAAATTTTGTATGTGGGCCAAAATCTTGAAGGTAAACTAATAAGTAGCCAAAGCAATCCTCATCTGTAATACCGAATGAATCCTAATCTCTTCACCCTTCAAAAGAATCACACAAAATTTTCACACTATATGGCTTAAATGTACTCCAGAATAAATGAGAACATTTCCCTTGGAGGTTGCAGTTATTTCCAATTTATAATCTTACTCCAAAATAAATTGTATCTGCCAATTTCTTTTTGAGGCTTTATTCTCCAATTAAATTATTTACTTACGTAATTTTATAAAGATCATTAAACAAATTCAATGTAGCTGTTTGGGATCTGCAGATTTTTCTTTCTATATAATGCCGTTCAGCCTCAAAATAATGCTAAATTATCTAACCTGAATTATATATTTTAAACTTTGCACAAAATTTTGTGTTAAAGTTAACCCAGTTAAAAGATGCTCTGAATTAATGCTATCCGGAGTGAAATAGTTAATCCACAATGAACGCCAGAGAACCATTTACATTATTTTTGAAGAAGTTACATGTTGGAGTAAAAAGAAGCAATAGTTTCTATATGCTAAAATTCAGGAGGTAAATTATTGGGAATAAAGATTCTTCCTAGGAGATCCCAGGCAAGGAGAGAGGAGCTGAGACCAAGCATGCCACCTTGTTAAAAAGGAAACTGGTGGGGGCATAGCCCAGGGAGCCAAAGCTACATGAATTCATGACTTAATCAGCTCAGCAAAAGCAAGCACTAGGTTTTCCCAGGCAAATTGAGGGCCTGGGGAAAACCCAACAGCAACTCCCGGGGGCACCATGCTTAGGATTCAGGCAAGTGGTCATCTTTAAGGAGATTCTTCATAAGACAGCTAAGGACCTGAAACTGAGGCCAGGGCCAGGGTAGGAATGAAGTGATCAGGGAAGGAAATTGTCAAAAGCAAGATACTAGATCAAGAAGCCTTGTCCTGGGGACCAACGTGTAGGGAGGTTAAGAGATGCAGCTCGAGGTGGGCCGGAACATTTCCAACAGGAATAGGAACAGAGAGGTCTTCACCAGCACACCAAACCTTTACTGACATTGGGAGCTGAGCAGACTTGGACAGCAAGTAAGGGACGCACTAATTTCTAGCAGGCAACCAGCGGTGTAACCACCACAAGGCTGAAACACATGGAGGGTCAGTACAGCTTGAGCTCTCAACTGGAATATTTTGAAGAGCTAGAATTGATAGGAGGCCATCAGAAGACTTCTCTGTGAAGAATTTAAAAAGACAGGTAAAGATGATGACATGTAGAAGGATATTCTTTGCTCTCCACCTTTGCTTGATTGTTTTCTTGTGACTATATCAGCAGAATCTAAAAACCTCATCCAGAGAGCCTCATAAAATAAGCCACCCACACCTTCATATAATAGACCATGAGAGCAAAATGAAGTATCCCAGAAATGGAAAGTGGTGTTCTTCTCCAATTGTAATATAAAACAGGCACATGATCATGGTATCTCCCCTGCCAGGTAAGTATGCTGAGCGAAATAAGTCAATCAGAGAAGGACATGTATCATATGACCTCACTGATATGAGGAATTCTTAATCTCAGGAAACAAACTGAGGGTTGCTGGAGTGATGGGGGGTGGGAGGGATGGGGTGCCTGGGTGACAGACATTGGGGAGGGTATGTGGGTATGTGCTACAGTGAGCACTGTGAATTGTGTAAAAATGATGAATCACAGACCTGTACTTCTGAAACAAATAATATATTATATGTTAAAAAAAGAAGAAGATAGTAGGAAGGGTAAAATGAAGGGGGCGGAAATCGGAGGGGGAGACGAACCATGAGAGACTATGGACTCTGAGAAACAAACTGAGGGTTCTAGAGGGGAGGGGGGTGGGGGATGGGTTAGCCCAGTGATGGATATTAAAGAGGGCACGTATTGAATGGAGCACTGGGTGTTATACGCAAACAGTGAGTCATGGAACACTACATCAAAAACTAATGATGTAATGTATGGTGATTAACATAACATAATAAAATTTAAAAAAAAATAGAACCAACCACTGGAAAAAAAAATGAGATAAAACAGGCATGTAATCAAAGAGGAAGCCCATTTTTAGAACTTAGAAAATCACACACTTGTTTGTATGTATGACGTGGGTGAGCATAAGGAATCCCCAAATTGCATCTGAGAATAGAATTTTGTCTCAAGGAAAAAGAAATGCAATGCGTTTATAACTAAAGGCAAAACTTAATCAGCTACTCTGAGCACTGTCTGAATGGAAAGGAGATGGGCTGCACGGAGCCAAAGAAAAGTAGCCCGAGTGCAAGAACATTTAGTATTCCACTGCCATCCAGTGGAAAAGGCCAGGATTTGAAAAGATGAAATTCCTGGCTGGGGCCTAGTCCATTCTGTCTTAGGAGGGGTAGGTCCCCCCAGCCTGATTTGTACCACACAGATAGCCCTCAAGGTCAACCAATTCCAACAGCTCACTTTTCCCACTTGCATTCAAGCAGCCTTCTGAATCTCAAATTAATTACCTAGGTATTTACAGAAGTAAAAGAGTATCTAGACCAGTGTTTCTTTGACGTGTCAGGAAGTTCTCTAATAGAGAAAATAAATAGGTATCCCAAGGTCTGGGACGGTGTCTATAATTCTTGAATTTTGGAGGGTTGTAACTTGAACATTTTTCAGCTCTTAAACAAGGATATTTTCTGCTTTATTCGCTGATTGTGCCAAGAACTTAGTAAAGTGTCAGCAAATAGTAGGCTCAATAAATATTTGTTGAATAGATTAATGCAAATCTTAAATGCTTTAAGTGTTTTGCTATCAGGGAAAAGCAAAAGGTTTTCCTCTCTGCTTCCTGATTTAATCACAGCTGGTAATGTGCTTATTTTATAGAATTGAGGCAATCTGAATTTACATGGATAGCAATTTCTCTTCTTGACATAGTGTCATTGTAATTTGAGACCATGAATCCATTTAAAAATGTGCATACAAATCAAAATAGTTTTTCTCATCGTTGGGCAAACTTTATAAGCATAGTAAGGTAAGAGATGCTTGCTGGTGGAAATTTTAAGTATCTTTTAGCTGAAAAGTTAAGTGACTTATGTCATAGAAAATATTGTGAGGATGTCTCTTTCCTTGTCTTAAGGGGAAAATAGTTAAAGGGCCTTTTCTTTCTTTCTTTCTTTTTTTCTTTTCTTTTTTTTTTTTTGAAAAGGCAGACTGCCGCGTGCAACGTCTCATTTGGATGTGATGTGTCTGGAATCTTGGAAGCTTGACTACCCTGCGTTCTCCTACAAATGGACCTTGAGAGCTTGTCAGGGGCTTCAGAGTGCAGCCACTCTTATACCCTTGACTGAAGACAGGTCCACCCGTATAGTGCAAGTTCCACCGAGCATGCAGCTTCAGGAGGGACCCACAGAGAGAGGTGAGGGAGGAAGGGGACACCACCTACCCAGCCAGATCAGCCAAATCAACCCTGGTGATCAATGCGGTGACAGATGTCACAGCCAGATTGCCCTCACACCCTGAAGAGCCTTTTCGAAGGAAAAAAAACAAACATTATATGAGCTAACTTTTATCACACATAATTGAATTAAGTTTCCAAAATTTCATTGTCAATAGTCAACTCATGACAGCTCTCACACTTTAATTCTGCTGTGTTCTGTCACACCCAGTGAAAGCTTTTACAATTTCACTTCTGTAAACAATTCACTCTTCAAGTGTTTTGCTGAATAAGCCAACTCTGAGAACTACTGTTTATCATTAGGTAAAACCACAATTCATCGTTTAACCCATGTTTTAGCCATTGTTATAATAAGTTTTTAATTCTCCATTAAAAAAATAATTTCACTAAATTGAAAATTTGATGATCATTTTCCTCTGCTTAAATCAGCACATATATATGTCAAATAGCAAGTTTTCAAAGTCATTTCCCATTTCCTTACAAATTTATCTAAAAAGATAAGCATCTAAATAATTATTTCTGCAAATTTACAACAAAAGTCAGCATTTTTTTTTTTTTTGCCAGTCCGTTAATATGCAAGGTAAATCAAGAAGCAAACTCTGAGAGGAGATACTATTGATGGGCTGCTACAGGGCGGCTGATTCATGCAAAATACCAATGTCAGCATCATAGATTTTTTTCCCTGCGTGCATCCATTATGTGTTTTCCCACTCATTAAAAGTAATTCTCCAGACACCTGGGTGGCTCAATTTCCGCTCAGATCATGATCTCAGAGGTCTTGAGATGGAGAACCATCCCCCCCACCGCCCATCCCACCGTGGGGCTCTCTGCTTAGCCCAGAATCTGCTTGTCCCTCTACCTCCCCGTCTGTTTCCCCTTTAGGGTGTATGTGCATGAGCACATGCTCTCATTCTCTCTCAAATAAATAAATAAAATCTTTTTAAAAAGTAATTCTCACATATCTTTTAAAAATTATTTTTACTGGCTATTTTACTATAAAGTGTCCTTTTAGAATTACTGGGCAAAAGTCAGTAACTGATCAAATAGCTAAATTGTTAGTGTCCATGCTTTCCAACTTAAGATAAAGAGCAAGGTTAGCATTCATCTCTCAACCAGTACATTCTAAGATAGTCTTTTGAAGTGTTAGAACTATTGAGCACTAGTCAGTATGGGTAACTTTTTCACCTCTTTTTAAGCTCCCAAGAGATTTGACCATAACTGTAGCATGGAGTTTTACCAAGACTTTTTTTTTTTAATTTAAATTGACTTTAAATTGACCATCAAGCAATTTTGTCTTTTTAAGTGTGCTTTTCATACCTAGCCCATATTGTTGTTTCCTTTTTGGTGCAACATTTTCTGGTTATTTGAATGCTTCATTTTTAATGTTACCCAAAAAAGCAATGATGGTTTATGCAATTATTCTCAGGGTTTTATCCACTAAGAGATATAAAAGATTAGACGTTTGGCAGTGCTACAATATTATAGCTCATATTTTAAATATGCCTCTAAGTATATCCTACTATTTTTAGATGGCAGCTACCTACTACCAGTTCAGTAGTGAAGAGAATGGTCTATGATCTTTTTTACCATCAGTTTCACTGGTAAGGCTGACTAATGACTCCCGGGTGTACTAAAAATTTCTAACGATCTTTCCTATTTTACCCAACATCCAGCTTGTGATCCAAGCTTCCTGTATTAAATCATATAATGTATTTCCTGTTTGAAATTTAATTCTATTTAAAATTATTGTACCTTAAGGGCCTTCGGCTGGGGTCGTGATCCTGGGGTTCTGAGATCGCATTGGGCTGCCTGCTCTTTGGGAAGCCTGCTTCTCCCTCTCCAGCTCCCCCTGCTTGTGTTCCCTCTCCTGCTGTCTCTCTCTCTCTGTCAAGTAAATAAACAAAATCGTTAAAAAAAAATTATTATACTTTAAATGTATCAGTGAAAAAAATGGTAACATCACATACACAAGTACAGACTTTTGGAATACTAATTTGCTACTGGTAGAAAGTAGAACTAAAAGAAATCAAGCACTTGCAAACAAAATATATAATGAGAATAATTGTTAGAAATCCTTAAGCTCTATTTTGGAATCAATGACTTGCCCGGCTGGGGGTGGAGGTACAGTGGTATAATCTAAAGTTTAAAAACAAACACTGATGGGACGCCTCGGTGGCTCAGTCGGCTAGGCATCTGCCTTAGGCTCAGGTCATGATCTCAGGGTCCTGGGATGGAGTCCCGCATCAGGCTCCTTGCTCAACAGGGAGCCTGCTTCTCCCTCTGCCTGCCACTCCCCCTGCTTGTGGGCTCTCTCTTTGACAAATAAATAAAGGTTTTAAAAAAACCACTGATTGCTACAATAACAAAATAATTTCTCAAAAAAATGGCTGTGCAAGTCCCTGATGACACATGAAGAAATCACACTTTGAAGCTTTTCCACTCCAGCAGTCAGTCTCATGAGCAACCTTAGAACATTTTATTCTTCTAGTAGCATGTCCAGATTAATTTCTTGGAACTGCAATATTGGCTGTACTTTATTCCCCCCAGCACAAAGT
The DNA here is from genome assembly GCF_011800145.1 of Mirounga leonina. NCBI lineage: Eukaryota > Metazoa > Chordata > Mammalia > Carnivora > Phocidae > Mirounga > Mirounga leonina. The sequence goes on along the minus strand of NW_023270807.1, from coordinate 80,418,624 downwards.
TACCAAATTTTTCAATCAACAACTGTGCATGAAAACCTTATGCTTTCTGGGATTACACAAAATCAACAAAACATTCATCCAAAAAAAAAAAAAATGTAGACTTCTAAATTTTCATTTTGTTGGCAAATAGAAATCACAGTTTTTTATGCTTTTTATCTTGAAATATTAATAGTTTCATGGGAAGATGAGAAAATAGAATGAGTCCCATGCATATTTTATCTAGTCTCCCCCGGTGATGACATCTTATGAAGCTGTAGCATAAAGTCATTGACATTGGTACATGACTGTTTTAAAACTTGCATTCATTTGTGTGTGTGTGTGTGTGTAATTCTATGCATTTTGCCATGTACAAATTTATATAATTGCCACTACAATCAAGACAGAGATTTTCTATTACCACAAAAGAACTCCCTGTGCAACCTCCTTGTATTTGTGTCCATCTCCCATATTCCCCCTGTCCCTGAGCACTGGCAACCACTCATCTGTCCATCTCTGTAGTTTTATCATTTTGAGGATGTTATATGAATGGAACCATCACAATATAACATTGTGAAATTGACTTTTTTTCACTAAACATAATGTCTTTGAGGTCCATCCAGTTATTTGCATATATCATTATTTCATTAGTTTTTATTGCTGAGTGCTATTCCATTGTATGGATGTCCTAGAGTTTGTTCAACCATACAGCCCTTTAAAGACATTTGAGTAGTTTCAAGTATTTTACTATATAAATCACTCTGAACATTCTTGTACAAGTTTTTGTGTAAACATAAATTTTCTCTGGGGTAAATGCCCCAAAAGAGTACAATTGCCGGGTCATAGGGTAAGTGCGTAATTTAGTTTTGTAAAATCTGGAAGACTATTTCCCAGAGTGGCTGTGCCATATTATATTCCCCACAGCTATGTGTGAGAAATCCACTTTCTCCCCATCCTCACCAATATTTATAATTGATGTTTTTCATTTCATTTTATTTTTTAAAGATTTTATCTATTCATCTGAGACACAGAGATACAGAGAGAGAGAGAACACAAGCAGGGGGAGCTGCAGAGGGAGAAACAGTCTTCCCGCTGAACCAGGCGCTCGATGTGGGGCTTGATTCCAAGACCCTGGGATCATGACCTGAGCTGAAGGCAGACGCTTAACCTTCTGAGCCACGCAGGTGCCCCAACGTTTTTTACTTTCGATGGTCTAATAGGCATGTAATGATATCCCTTTTATATTTCCCTGCTGCACCAGAGTGGAGGAACCAGAGTGCCACCCAGCCCACCTCAGCCCACCTTGGTCCACCTTGATGCCAGGCAAAGGGGAGGCTCCACTTCCTGCTGGGTCCTGATGACAACGGGGTGGGTGGGAATACAGAGTGAAGACCAGCCCAGCTTGCTCCTCCTCATTCTACTTCATCGATGCCAGGGTGGGATAAAGGCTAGCTCCCACCAGGACCCCACTAACACTACTCTGGCAGCAATATCAGACCACTGCAGCCTGTAACCATCGAGTAGGAGGTAGAATTGGCTCCTCCCTCATGTCTGCCAAACCCATGGCATGTGTGCTGTGGGTGAGGTGGACAGAGGATTGAATATTGTATTGGTGTTTTTTGCTCGAGTAGTGGTAGGTATTGTCAAAGAGCTTTTCTCTTATGTTGGGTTGTCTTTTTCCTGGTTCTTTGACCAGGGTGAATAGGCTTTTCTTGGCGTTCTTTTGGCTTACACCTATCAGTGGTTCAGGTTGCAGGCTTCCCCAGTGTCCTGTCTGGGATAGATGGAAGGCAAAAGGAAAATCCAGGGACCCCAACCCTGTATCATGCCTCACATCCTGGGGTAACTGGTCACTTTTCTGTCTTCACCCCAGCTTTCAGAGACTTCTGGTATTTGTTTATAATGGTATGTCCAGGGTTTTTAAAGAAGAAGGACCTGAGAAAGATTGGGCTATTTCAGCTTGGCCAGAACAAGCGGTCTTCCCCCAAACAATTTCTTTTTTATTTTATAGCAGCTTTATTGACATGTAACTCATATGCCATACAATTTGTCCTTTTAAAATGTACAATTCAATGGTTTTTAGTCTATTAACAGAGTTGTACCACCATAACCACTATTTAATTTTAGAACATTCTCATCAACCCAAAGAGAAATCCTACACTGATAGCAGTTAGTCTCTACTTCACCCCCAACACACATAAACACACAAACCCTGGCAACTACTAATCTACTTTCTGTCATTAGAGATTGAGCTATTCTGGAGACTTCATAGAAATGGAGTCATATGTTATATGGCTTTTTTAACTTGCTTTTTTTTTTTTACTTTGCATAATGTTTTCAAAGTTCATTCACATTGTAACATGTATCAATACTTCTTTTTATTGCCAAATAATATTTCATTGCATGGGTATACATTTTTTCCACTTATTAGTTGATATACTTTGGGGTTGTTTCTATTTTGGGGCTTTTATAAATAATGCTGCTAAGAACATTCAAATACAGATTTCATGAAAATATGTGCTTCATTTCTCTTGAATAGATACCTAGAAGTGGAATTTCTGGGTCATATGGTAAGGCTATATTTAACATTTTGAGGACCTGCCAAATATTTTTCCAAAGTGTCTTCACCATTTTACAATCCCACCAGCAAGGTACAAGGATTAAAATTTCTTCACATGCTTGGCAACACTAGCTATTGTCAGGCTTTTTTATTTTAGCAATCTTCTTTGAATTCACATCACTGGATGTGAAGTGGCATCTCATTGTGGCTTTCATTTGCATGTCCCTAATGACTAATGAAATTGAGCATCTTTTCATGGGCTTATTGGCTATTTGTATGTATTCATTGGGGAGATGTCTGTTCAAATCTTCTCTCCCAACATTTAATTGTGCTTTTATTGTTGACTTGTAAGAATTCTTTACATATTCTGGATACAAGTGCCTCATCAGATATATGATTTACAAATATTTTCTCTTATTCTGGGTGTTGTCTTTTTATTTTCTTAATGGTGTCCTTTGAAGCACAGAAGTTCTTAGTTTTGATGAAGTCAACTAAGATTTTTTTTTCTTTTGACATTTATGCGTGGTGTCATATCTAAAAAACATTGCCTAATACCAGGTCATAAAGATTTACTTCTATATTTCCTTATAAACATGTTGTTAGTTTAGCTCTTACATTTAGGTTTATTATTCATTCTTCGTTAATTTTTGTATCTGGTGTGAGGTAGGGGTCTGTGTCTACAAACAGACATAGTTATACTTCTTTTCTAATCTGGATGTCTTTTATTTCCTTTTCTTCACTAATTGACTTGGATATCATCCAGTACAATGGTGAAAAGGAGTGGCAAGAGAGGACAATGGATGCTTTGGAAAGCAGGGAAGGTTTTAAGTTGATGTCCATGGGAAACTGATGGAGCTCCTAGTTGTAGGAAGATGGTACTGATACGTATTTTCCAGGCTTAAAACTCTACAATCTGCAGCTCAGAAAAAAATGGAACAGTGTCCAAGTCAAAAGATTTTGGACCCGAGAGGAACTTATAGCTTAGAATAGGGTAAACAAACAAAATAATTATAAACTAATAATAAAAAGATAAAGAAGTCATCATTTAGGAAAATAAAAGCTAATTATAAAGTAAAATATTTTTCCATCACAAGCATTATAAAGCTCATTATATAAAATTTGGCATTGTTGAAGAGATATAATTAAAACACAATGTTTTCCCAGCCCAAAACAGCAATGGAGAATGAAAGCACTTTTGTTACAGAATAAGCCTTGAACCACACATCACAGAAATCTGCTAAGAGATTTCATACACAGAAAGGAATCTCACCCCCTTATATAACCAAGCTGATTCAGCCCATTACATAGATGTTTTCAAGATGACAGTAACTAGTCCTTACTAAGAGGACTGGACGGTAGCCTTTGTCATAGTTCACCCTGAATTCACCTGGTAATTGAAACGGCCATCTGTGCTAACTGGCCTTATCCACAGGAAGAGCAAACTTACATTTTTATAATAGAAGGTAGTTTTGCAACTTGGAACAAGGTGCCCAACTAAAGTTAGGTTCCTGCCCTCCCATCTATCTTCTTTGATGTTTACATTTTCTTTTGGGGTGGGGAGGGAAGTGTGGTTTAAACAACAAACATTTATTTCTCACAATTCTGGAATAGAGACTGGGAAGTCCAAGATCAAGGAACCTGGCAGATTCTGTGCCTGGTGAGAACCCACTTCCTGGTCCATAGATAAGCATGTTCATTCTCACTGTGTCCTCACACGGTGGAAAGGTTTGATGCTTGCATTTCATTTTTTTTTTAATTTTATTTTATTATGTTATGTTAGTCACCATACCATACATCACCAGTTTTCTTTTTTTTTTTTAAGATTTTATTTATTTATCTGAGACAGAGAGAATGAGAGAGACAGAGAGCACATGAGAGGGGGGAGGGTCAGAGGGAGAAGCAGGCTCCCTGCCGAGCAGGGAGCCCGATGCGGGACTCGATCCAGGGACTCCAGGATCATGACCTGAGCTGAAGGCAGTCGCTTAACCAACTGAGCCACCCAGGCGCCCCCATCACCAGTTTTCGAGGCAGCGATCCACGATTCATGTTTTCGTACAAAACCCAGTGCTCCATGCAGTACGTGCCCTCCTTAATACCCATCACTGGGCTAACCCATCCCACCACCCCCTCCCCTCTAAAACCTTGTTTGTTTCTCAGAGTCCATAGTCTCTCATGGTTCATCTCTCCCTCCAATTTCACTCCCTTCATTTTTCCCTTCCTTCTCCTAATGTCCTCCATGCTATTCCTTATGCTCCACAAATAAGTGAAACCATATGATAATTGACTTTCTCTGCTTGACTTATTTCACTTAGCATAATCTCCTCCAGTCCCAGAGATGGTCCTCAGATCTTTGAGAAAGATTTCCTGTGTCATAAAGCTGACAAAGTCCTATCTAACTTTCAGAAGGAGTTACATCTATTTCGAAGAGAAGATAAAGTATTTGCAATCACAAGTGTTCTAAAGTAAATGTTCTAAGATAAAGGGAGAGAAATCTCTTCCCTTAATGTCAACAGGAGTAATTAAGCTTCTGATTTTTAAATTGTCTTTGCCCTTATATAATACAGAAGAAAGTAAAGGAGCTAACTTTGATATGGTCTATACCTAGATATAACCCCATTAGCATTTTGGTGTATTTTCTTATAGTATTTTATATCTCATTTTGTTTGTTTTTTAAAGCTTTAATCATACAATATAAACATAAGTTTATGTCTAACTTTTTCTCTTAACATTATTGCATGTTATTATAAATATCACATTAAATAGCAGTATTTTAATAGTTGCATTATAGTTAATTTGTTAGGTAATATCTTGGTGAATAAAGCTTTTATTCTTTCATATTCTTTCATATTTCTTTTTGAAAGATTACCAGGAATAGCGTTTCTAAGTAAATAAGAATGAATATTTTAAGTTTTGATGTTGCTGAATTGCTAAAACTTATTTTTCTAAATAGCACAATATGTTTTATCCAATAGTTCATCTTCTCCTTGTTCTTCAAGCAATTGTAGGTTCCTATGATTTTTTTAAGTGACTTTTAAAATTCCTTCTTCTTGCCCTGATTAAATACTCTAAAACATTCAAAATCATTGGGAGTCATGGGAAAGAAAATCCTTGTTATTTTTCACCCTCCTTTTAGGGAGAGCCCAACCCTCTTTGCCCCCATTGGAACCACAGTGAGACACAAAAATAAATTCAAGCCAGTAGCAGCTACCAAAGAGGAGAAAGAATACTTGGTGAATCCAAGGTTGCCTTCTTCAACTTTAAAGCCTTAACGAATGCTTGTGATAATGTTATGCTCATATAAACAGGTTGCCTAATTTTATATTAATAACCAAATGGTGGCCTTTTAAGTAATATATTTGGCTGTGTTACATTTTTTTCTTGCTCTGCTCCAGAGTGTCACATTTGCCCTAGGGACCTGTGAAACTACACCCTGGCAACTCCACTTACCTGAGTCTCTTCAGCAGCCACTGATCTCCTGTGATCGTTGGATTAAAAAAGAAAAAAAAAAGTCCCTAAAACAAAGCATCTTTTCTCTTTTGTTCTACCTCACCTCAAACTTTTCCACTTTTTTTCTTTTTTTAAAAGATTTTATTTATTTTTTTGACAGACAGAGAGAGACAGTGAGAGAGGAAACACAAGCAGGGGGAGTGGGAGAGGAAGAAGCAGGCTTCCTGCCGAACAGGGTCTGGATGCGGGGCTCCATCCCAGGACCCTGGGATCATGACCTGAGCCGAAGGCAGATGCTTAAAGACTGAGCCACCCAGGCGCCCCAAGCTTTTCCACTTTTATTAGCTGTTTGAAAGCTCTAATTAAAGCCACCATGGTTTGATACACAGCCAGTCCCCAGTAAGCTAAATTACAACTCATTCTACAGAGACTCAAAGCTGCGTCTTAGCTTTTAAAGCTAAGACAGTGAATAACAGGTGACATTTGGCCAAATTCAGCATTGGTTTTCTAGTAGAGACAAAAAGGAGGGGTACATAATTTTTTAACATATACAACATAGCTCTTCTTTGTCACATTGATTATTTTAACTTATCCCAAATCCACTATAATTAATGACAACAAAAATGAATTAGGCACTATATAATAAATAAGATATCAAATGTGAGATACTATGGAAACATTTGATCACTGTATCAAATCCAGGCAGTCAGTTGACCAATGTTTTTGTTCATGTAGAATAAAAAGGATATTTGGTCAGGCATATTAAGGAGACAAAGTATAAAAACTATACAGTAGTCTCAGTGATTCAGGATGTAGATGGAGAAATAAGATATTTACACATAAAATGATAACAAAAAACAATACATGATATTGAACAGAAATTATGATATACCTAATATTTCCATAACTTTTTAGGGTTTACAAAGTTTAATCTTCACAATGATTCTGTGAATGTGGTGTTCTTACCATTCAACAGATGGAGAAATTGGGATTTAGGGAGACATGCAGTTGCCCATTATTTCACTTGTAATAACAAATAAAGTCTAACATCAAATTCATGATTCTGAGTATTCTGAACAATTAAATGCCTACAAGATCAAAATTAGAGCATGGCCCTATCAGGGGAGCATTCAGGATAGATGCTGGATTTGACTGGACCTAAGCTCATAGGTCATGTTAAATGCAAAACAAGTTTGTTGCAAAGGTCTGGCAATAGGAATTCTAGGGGCCTCCATTGGAATTTGAATGGTGAGGAAAGCAGCTTGCTTGGAGGGGAGGCTTCAGGTGAGGCTGGAATGGTAAGGCTAAAGTGTTTATACTTTATTAGGTATACGAGTGGGTAACTAATGAAAATGAGAATTTTAGAACAAGGGAGTAACTTTATATCTCTGAAGAAAATGACAATAGCTTTCAATAAGGTACATGAGTCTGAAGTTCTTTCAAATCAAAAATTATTTTAAATTATTAATAAAAATGATTAATTAATCAATTAATCCTTAATTATTTCTATGAACTCAGGACTGCCATACTATGACAGAATCAATTTTCAAACCACTAATCTTGGCAAAAACTTTACAGATATCACTGGGCTGTCAAAATCCTTTTACAGATGCTTCCATTCTGTTTGATAGTAGCTAAAGGATATTCATTTATGTCAACCGTTTCTTTGTTAAAATGCCCCAAAATTCCAAGAAGCATTTTTTTGAATAAGTAACTGAGGTCATCACCTCTAATAAACAACCTTTGTTTCAAAGACTTTGAACATTTTCTGAGGTACAGTGTTGTTTCTCAAAAGCCTTGAGATGCCCTAGAAACTCAGAGGCACGGCAGAGAGGAAGTGAATGGCGTTAACAGTGACGCTGGTTTGGAGTCTATGGAGTGAAGTTTCAAGACCTAAGAATAGATTCAGATCTAGGGTTAGGGAACATTGCTTCTTTGTCTCTCCCTTCCAGATCAGAGCTGAACAGTTAGCTTCCATTTTGCTGAGGCAACAAAATAATTAGGCCCACACCACTGGTACTTTCTCCAGGAGAACTCTGCCCTTCTTACAAAGTTCTTTATTGGTGAAGCATGGGGAGAATCTATGGGTTTTAGGGATTCACTAAAATTGTTCTTATGAATGCTATACCAATTAATTTTATAACAACATATGGAAGCAAGACATACCAGGATGAATAAAATTAGTGAACATTCTAAAGGTGCGCTCAGTGCTTAAATAATTGCAGAGAAACACTGGAACAATATAATAGAAAGTTATCCTTTCATTTATTCCTTTTCTTCCATTCTCTGATTTCACATATCATGATATTTTAAGAACATACACGATTTGTTTGTGATACAGATCTTGAAAAACTTGGTATAATTGATATGCATGGGTTATGATTATGATTTCTATGGCATTATTTGACTCTCATAGTTAAAAGATTGTCATTACTATACCAAGTCAACCTATATTTATTGAACTTCTGTGCACACCACCATTTTAGACATCATAGAAACCTGGTCCTTCACCCCCAAGTATCAAAACTTGGTTATAAAGAAAAACATACATATTTTGAAGCATTTCCAAAGTTAGCCATCAGTGAGCATAAAATAAAATTGTAATAGCACAAATTAAATACATACATATAAAATAGAATCAGAGAAAAATAACAAACTAGACAGATTGGGGAATAATATTTCTTCTGACCACAGATGGTGCCCACGTCCCACTCAGCAGATGGAGATTTTTTCAAAGTCTTAGGCTTTGACAAGCCCATTCTATGACCTAGAAGAAATAGGTCATTTTGTTCAGTGAGACTAAAACCCTGCTGACTGTCAATCCTGAAAAGGGGGAAAAAAATGAAGCCTCTATCACTGTAACCCCAAATACTTAGCAGGAAGAAGAAATTTATCTAGATTTATAGAAATTCATCAGAAGATTAATAGTTCCTTTAACAAACTAAAAGATTCAAAGAAATTCTATGCTCAATCACCAGAGAATAAAAGACTCAGTTTTTTATTCAACAAATATCTGTTGAGCACATGTATGTGTCAGGCACTGTTACAGGTCTTGGAAAATATAACCATGAGCAAAACTGATCAAATTTCTTCCCTTGGCACCAACAGTCTAGTGGCTGAAGAGAGAACAGAAACAAATCTATAAATAAAAGACATAGGTAGTATGTCTTTTTCAACATAAGAAGTATGTTGAAAAATGAACCAAAGAGGAAAGGGTGTGATGGAAAGGGGACTCTATTTAAATAGAGTGACTAGGAAGCCCCATTGGGAAGAGGATTTTGAGCAAAGATCATAAGGTGACGAGGTGAACTTGTAGGCATCTGGAGGAAGAGTTGTCTAGGCAGAGGGAATAGCAAGGGCAAATGTCCTGAGACGACAGTGTGTCTAGTGTGTTGGGGGCACACCAAACAGGCCAATGTGGCTAGAGAAGAGTGAGGAGGAGACGGAGAGAGAGAAAGTAGACTAGAAGGTTAATGGGAAACCAGATTATTTAAGGCCCTCTGAAATGTTTTAAAGAATTATGCTTTCATTTCAAGAAGAACAGAAAGCTATTACAGGGTTTTAAGCAAAAGAATAATCTGATCTTACACATGTTTCAAAGGGAGTGCTCTGAGTGCTGTGTTGAGAATTAAAAGTCTAAACATATAATTCTCTCTTGCATTGGAAATAAGGAGTCCATAAAAGTATTACATATGAATTGAAAAAGAAAATGTGTTGTCCTTCATACAAAGATGTGGCTGATTCATCCTCATTTAGGGATGTGGCTAAAAAATGGTGGCGAAATTGGAACTGATCTATCCATCCTCTCTAACTTTGGTGCTCTCGTCACCGGTTATACACACTGAGGAACCAGCTGGTCGGGATTATGTGCTTCCTTCCCACACTGGAGAATGAAAGGAAGATGTGGGCCTCAGGAACTTATTATTGGCAGATGCAAATTGCACTACTTAGTTCTCCTCCCACTCCTATTAAGATGAAAGTCAGCTTGCTCTCAACAGCAAGTAAACAGTATTTTTATTAATAAAAAAGTAAGACTTCTTTACTTCAATTACTTTCTTTAAAAAATATAACACATATTCAGCAACTCTAGATCTCAGGGTCATGAGTTCAAGCCCCACATTGGGCATAGAGCTTACTTAAAAAAATCTATAGCACATACTCATCAGAGTAAAACACAAAATCCCCAAATCCCAAACCTGACATCCAAGACTTCATCTACACAGTGCTCTTCTTTCCCATATTTTCTATTTTTCCTGAACATGGACAGTGAGCTTTAGCCACACTGAGCAGCTATTTTCTGTTTCTTTGCTTATGCTGTTTGCTCTGCCTAAAATGCTTCCAGAATTCCCCCTTCTCCTGGTTCCTAGAAGATCCAAAAGGAAGCAACAAAATGAAGTGGAAAAACCAAGAACTTAAAATGAGAAGCCCCGGGTGAGTAGTTGTTAAACTTCGGTGACGCCACCTAAACAACCTGTTTCCTTAATCTGTTATTACTTACCTCACAGAGTATATTATACACCAACTAAACAATGTATGTGAAAGTCCTTACAGATTGCAAAACACCACAGTAATTTATGTAGTCAATAAATTTTATTTTATTGGAAGGGAAATGTTGGGGGGAATACAGGGAATGTGGGAAGGTATTTAGGAATAAGAAGCACAGTGGTTGGTAAGTGCTATCACAGAGGGGAGTCTATGACTACTCATGGATACTCCTGTTTTCACTCTACCTGGTCATATGGTGGAGAGAAAGTAATCAATCCCACCCTCAACATTTATGGGGCTTGGGCCAAGAGCACAAATGGAGGCCCATATTCTACATGTCGCATACCTTCGTAACAATAAAATTATAAAATATGTGTATAACTATGTCTTTTTTTCTTTCTAAGAGAGAGAGACAGAGCATGAGTGTGCATGCACACTCAATCTCAGAACCCTGAGATCATGAGCTGAGCCAAAATCAAGAGTCAGATGCTTAACGGGCTGAGCCACCCAGGCGCCCCTATAACTATGGTTTTCTTAAACAACTTGAACGATGAAAAATACTAAAGTTGGCTTAATTCAATTACAAGACAGTTCCACAGGTGTAGTGTTCTGCTTATAGACCGGTGTCGTGATGAGTGATAAAATACAGACAAACACCAATTAACAAATTATCATACTTTCCATTACACTTACTTTTCTTGCCTTCATTTTGACAAAACCACTAATGATGTGCACGGAGAATATACACAAAATTTGAAGATTTGTTACCAAAAAAAGAACATAAAATATCTCATTAATAATTCTGGCATTGATTACTTACTGATATTGGAACATACTGGATTAAATAAAACATTAGTGAAATTTTTAAAAAATATATAGCTCAAATTTACTTTCACATATTTTAGATAAAACTAGGTACTAAGCAGTCTAAAGCTAATACAAGATAACTCCCCTTTTCACTCTGAAAAACAAACTGAGGGTTCTAGAGGGGAGGGGGGTGGGAGGATGGGTTAGCCTGGTGGTGCGTACTGAGGAGGGCACATTCTGCATGGAGCACTGGGTATTATGCACAAACAATGAATCATGGAACACTTCATCTAAAACTAATGATGTAATGTATGGGGATTAACATAAGAATAAAAAAAAAAGAAAAGAAAAAAAAATAAAGTACAACCAGGTATGAAAAAAAAAAAAGATAACTCCCCTTTTCATTTTATTTCTGAGACAGGGAAGATGATAGAACATTCTATCATTGCTCCTTCAGTCTTTTTCTTGAGTAGACATAAGAAGAATATGTCAGGTGCAAGTGCTGGAGGTCAAGAAGCTGGCTGAGGAGCGGGAGGCCTAAATCAGTCAAAGTACCTTTTTCTTGCTGTGCCCTGATTTTTCCCTATCAGAGTTACCATGAGCTTGATTTTACCAAGTGAAGCCAGCCAGCCAGGTGCTGGTAGGAAGGGCCTTCCTCGCAAAGATGACACCCCTCTTGCTCAGCAACTCACTGTGAGCTGCCTTTTGGCCAATGACAATTCTTAGTTTTCATACATTTTTATGGTGCAGACAACCTGTCTCTGTCTTTTATCATTCCTTGCTTACCACTCTGAGTCATGTACCAAAGAATTTCATGGCCTTATTCTGTATAAAATCCTACAGCTTCACCTTGGTTCATGGGAGAGCCTTGTATCTCCACCGACACCTAATTGGGTCTCTTTCTCCTCCTATCTAAAATAAGGGAGAGGAACGCCAATGATCCAGAAGTTTCTTTCTAGCTCTAAAAGTCTGTGATTCTAGTATTAATAATGGTAATATCAGGTTATGCCGATAACACATGTTAGCTGGTAAGTTGCCAGCTAAAAATCACTAGTCTGTACCATGGGTGAAGGTCTCTGAGATTAGAATGACATAATGACTCAAGATGACTTTTCTAGTCATTGAGCTGAGAGAAGCCATGCTCCTAGTGAGCCACCTGGATTCAGTAGACAGCTGTGTCAGAAACAAGCAGTGAACCCAGCTTGAGTGCTGGAGCCTAGGCCTCTCAGATGTCCTTGAGTCAGCGTGGCCAACAGAACCAAAATATCCTAAATAACTCCTGTGTTTCCTGACTCAGTTTTTGTAGATGTAAAAATAGAAGAACATTGTGGATTAGATCTTCCTCCGTAGAAAAGGTGTAGGAGTTTGTCATCCGCCTTGTGTGAGGGAAGCAGCAGGATAATTGATAGGCCCATTATGTATAGCCAGGTGGTGGTGATATCATGCTGGTAATTTGAGCTGTATAAGAAAGGAGCATTTTTCATTTCTGACTAAGTTATGGATCATATTTAAAGGACATCAAGCATCCAAATAAGAAAACTTTATGTGATAAATGAATGGGAAAATGAATGAATGCCTATCGGCTTGATGTTATACAGGCAAAATAACTATTTGACAGAACGTTGCACATCGACAGGGAACATTATTGACATGACGCACATGTGGTCTCAGGCTTCGTCAGAGATGAACCACTCGTAGATAATTATGAGCTTTGGGAGACAGGGTGGTGAGCCGGCTGTCTGTGTGAGGGGTTGCACTGTCCTTCCCCTCCTGCTAGGAAGTTTCCATCTAAAGCTTGTTAGCATGCAGTCCCTGTGATGCAGAGCGCACTTGTCCTGCCAATTAGTCTATGAATGAGGGGTTCCTGGCTGCGCGATGGTTCCAAGACTTCACATTCTTGGCCATGGAAATAGCTACAGCATTGCAAAAATGTGTGACACTCCCCACCCCACACTCTAGTTAGTGCCTTATATTCCTTATTCAGTCACATTAAAGTGTCCAGAGATTTCTTGGCCCTATAAAGTGTGTGTTCTCATTCAAAGTCAATTTTTGGCTTGTCTCTGTCCTCTTTTCACAAAAGGTATTTCAAGCAATTTATCTTACTAGTTCTAGTGGAGAACAGAACATCAAAATCTGTCTGATGTGTTGAATTAAATTCTAAGAGAGATGTTATTAGGACACTTGTATATAATGGAAATATTAAATAAGTTAGGAATATGTTTTCCGCTGTATATGTCTTTCTCCAACATCTTAAAAAACTGGTAGTTTCAGGTTTCCTCTCCATTTTCAATAATGGATGCCACAGATGACATTAGAATGCAGCTCTTAGAAATATTGCTTTATTCATTTTCCTTTGCTTCATACGGGAAATTCCTAGTTAACTGGTAATTTACAAACCCTGAGAATTAATTTTAAGTGAGCTTTAAGTTTTTAAAAGAAACCAAAAACAGGGCTTCTGGATGGCTCAGTCAGTAGAGCATTTGACTCTTGACCTTGTGGGTCATGAGTTCAAGCCCCACACTGAGTATAGAGCTTACTTACAAATAATAATAATAATAATAATAATAATAATAATAATAATAATAATAAAGAACCTAAAACCAAAACTAAAGAAAGGCACATGGTAGAAAGAGCATGATTTTTAAAATCCGATATCTCTGGCTTTGAATTCTAAGTTTGCTCTTTACGAGGAATGGGAAAGATTATTTCATTATTTCACTTTTAGGAAACTGTCTTTTTGAAATCTTTGAAATATGGAAATATTTTGTATGGGTAATATCTTTTTGAAGATTTAATGTGATAAACTGTTAAGCTTCTAGCACAGTGAGCCACAGACTAGGCATCAGTAAATATTACTTCCCCACCCACCCCCCTTTCTTCTTAGTAGCCTTAGATTTTCTCAAAAGAAATCTCTCTATCTCTTTTAATTTCGACATCCAGTAGAATAATAAAGTTAGGCTTTACCCATTATTTTTTTACTGAGTTCCAAAATATTTCACAAAAGCAACTGGTTTGGAGCAGGGTGCCAAGAAGTTGACCCTGGGGCATATTGGGCCACCATTCTGTTGAGAACTGCCCATGTACCAGCTCACAAATGGAACTGAACCTAGGGCTTCTCATACTTGCACAGGCCTGATGGGCAGCTGTACAATAAGGAGAATGAGAGACGGTTAGAATCGCCCTAACTGGGAAAATCATCAGAGGTTTTCCCTGCAAAGTTGTTATTCTGGTTTCTGGCCAAGAGCTAAGTAAAACCAATTTCTTAATACTTAATTACCTTATTAAGTAAGAATGTGTTTCAAAAGCTATCCATTCAGCCTTCCATATAATATATTCTTTGTACAAATTTGCCCTCAATTTATCTTTGACCTGGAGAATGTAGAATATGAAACATGTGTTGTTTGTCCAAACAGATACACTCAGCTCTACAGGGAAAGAGTAGTCCTGAGCATCCCAACAGAATGGAGAGATAGCAATAGGAGGGGAGACTATTACTACTCTTTCTGCTCTTACCATTATTCTTTTTGTTTTGTTTTGTTTTGTAACCACTGTTCTTGATGTAATTCAGAGAACAAGGCGGGCTGGCTGTTGTGGTAATTCATCATGTCAATGCAGGAAGCAAGACCTCTCTGTAGGACTTCACAATTAACTCCTGAACTCTCTGATCACTTTCTGAACAACAGGGGGAGCTCTAACTCACTCTTAAGTAAATTCTCTTTAAAATGTATTTATATCCATTGAATGGGCATAGGAAATAAAAATCTATAAATCCAAAAATATCTATATGTGATATAAAACATATAGGGAAGCATGATCATTTCACAGCTTTCTGCCAAATCATAGCTAATTTGTACCCATGGAATAGGGCATACTAACAAGCCAAGGTTAATATTTATATTTAATTTAATAAGGGTAAAAAAGTTGAAAATGTTGCTTGCCTCTGAATGTTGTATCTTGAGATGTTGCTTAAAATGTGAGCATTACAGGGGAGCCTGGGTGGCTCAGTCAGTTAAGCGGCTGACTTCGGCTCAGGTCATGGTCTCAGGGTCCTGGGATGAAGCCCAGTGGAGAGCCCCACGTTGGGCTCCACGCTCAGCAGGGAATCTGCTTCTCTTCCTCTCCCTCTGGCCCTCCCCTGGCTCATGCTTGCTCTCTCTCTCTCTCTTTCTCAAATAAATAAATAAAATCTTTAAAATAAAATAAAATGTGAGTATTATATGCAAGCTAATAGCTCCTTTCTATTAGGTAATGGGACTGATGCAAAGTCACACTATACAGACTAGTAGCCCTTAGATTATGACCATGTAACGACACTGTGTATTAATCTGAAGGGAATAAAGGGAATAGAGAGCCCTTGGAGACCTAAATAAATGACACAGTATAGATCTGACACCACAGTCAGATCTGACATCTCTTTCAACAGGGAATAATTGATGCTGTAGAAGTTTCTAAAGTTTCTTTTATTAATATATATAAGACATAAATCTAATTGGTCAAACCTGGTTCTTATGCCTGTATTGTAGATACAAAGAAATTTGTGGGTGTGAGTTTTCTGGCTTCTACCTTAGGAAGGCAGGACTCATAAGGGCCATATCTGTAGAAAATATCATTGTCACAATAGCCAAAGCTATTTGATCGAAGGATGTATTCTAGAACGAAACTGGGGTAGTGTAAACCTTGACAGTTGGGTATTTTCCTTTCTTTTTGTAATGCAGGTGCCTGGTTTAAGCTTTGTTAGCTGAGGCATCCACTTGAAAGATGTATCCACTTCAAAGATGGCTATCCCAAATAAACACATTGCTAACCATACAACTAGATAATGAGTCAGGCCACCTACCCACCCTGAGCCTCCTTTATTTTAGAGACCTTGGTTGATCTCAATAACTAACCACTTGGGCCACTTGTTTTTTTTTTTCACTTCCCATGCTTTAAATTCCCACTCTTATGTTTTAAATTCACCAAATAAAGAGTGAACTTGTGAAACTCTAGGCCTCCACCCAGAACCCCAGGCCCATCCCGTACATCTTCTCTCCCTCTCCCTCACTGTGTAACCCTAGGTGTGCCATGTATTTTTCAGGACTTGCAAGTCCTGATCTCTTTTTCAAAGTTTCATGATGGTTATTGCTGAAAGAGTTTTGCAGTCATGATGAGAACCACAGGACTGGTCCAGCCAGAACACAGTTTATTATTAGGCTGAGCCTGGCACAAAACAGTTGGCACAGTCAGCAGGACTGCATGCTTGCCCTTGCAATTAACTGAGAGGAATATCCTTTACCTGCAGCTTGCTTACTAACCACCTAACTCAAGTGGGTATCACCATCTGGGAAAGGACCACCTCTTGCTGGGAGCCTGTCATGCTTATGCACTTTGTCATGTTGCCTTTGTTGTATTATCTGCTCAAAGGGTTGATGGCCATAGTAACCCAGCAATTTCCCCCAGAGCAGTGTGATATATGCTACATGGTCTAATGAGACTATTAGACCACTAATTAGAAAAGCTTTAATTGATGATTAATTAAATGTGCATGAGAGTCTTCCATGCTTCAAAGCCAAGGACAGCTAAGGAGGGTAGACTGGATTGCTAGTCTGGTGTCACCACCAATGAAAAGGCTCATTTCCTCCAAGATACCAGAGCTCCTCAATTCCCTCCACTTTCCTTTGAAAGGGGCAGAGCTAAGCAACATGCCTCAAGAAGCATCCCAGCCACCAAGGGAAAAGCTGGCAGGATTATTGAGGATCTCCAGGGGAGAAGAAGGAAATGGAAAGGCAAAGGGCCCTAGGGCAATACTTGTACCGGCCCCCGCCACCCTTTCCTCACTTGGATATGTAATGCCTGGCACTGTGCCCATCCTTCTATCACAGTCACTGCTAAGGCTCACAATGCATGGAAGACAATAAGATGAGAGCCATCTCTTGTGGCACAAAATTGGCACAGTCCAATGGCACATTTCCATGACCACAGTGACCCAAAGGACACATTCTTCATTTCTAACTCCAGAAAGACCCCATCTGGCCCTGAGTCTAGAAAACTATTTTCACAGACTGTTCCTCCTAATTACAGGGCAGCACTATTACATTTTATGGGGACTGACGAAACCAACTGAGAGGCACTAAGACTCCTAGAGAAAACTCACATTCTTTTTCTCTCTCTTAAATATGTAAATCTTATCAAGTCTTCGAAATGTCAACATCCCAGGAGCAAACTAAAACACTGCCCTCAATCTCCTGAGACTAAAGAGAGAAAAGGGGGGTGGGAAGAGGCCTGTTAAAATACAAAGGGCTGTAAATGCTCTAGTCTAGACTCCTTAAGATTATTGGTCAGGGGCAGGGGCATCTGGGTGGCTCAGTGGTTAAGCTTTCTGCCTTTGGTTCAGGTAATGATCTCAGGGTCCTGGGACAGAGCCCTGGGTTGGGCTCCCTGTGCCTCTGTTTCTCCCTTCCCTTTGTCCTCCCCCCACTCTCGTTCTCTCTCCTTCTCCCAGAGAAATAAATAAAATCTTTTTTTTTTTTAAAGATTAGTTGTCAAGGACAGATACAAAAGTCTTCTCCACAGATATTTCTTAAAAGCTTAGCCATTGGAGCAGGTAACCTTAACTTGTTCCATCTGCCAGAGACAAAATTTCAATTCAACTGCTATTTATAAACTAGTGAATTTTATGTCGTTATACCTCATTCCTGGCTAAAATTTGGAGGTGAAAGCTAGGTCTCTGTGTCTGTCTGTGTGTTTATGTATGTCTATAGATGTATGTTATATATATGTGCCTTTTTTTCCCCCCTTCTCTACCTCTGGATGGTATTGCCAAAACGAATTTATGAAAAAGCTCTATTTAATTGGCTTAAAGAAAAATAAGCACTTATCAAATTAAATATTTCTAAACTCTCAGACATATAATAGAAACTAATCCAAATGTGTTTCATGTTCATGTGATTCTAGATAATCTTTGGTAAATAAAAGCTAGTTTAAGTTTGTTAGTTTAATTAAAGTAAGCATGTCTTCAGAGTTAAAAGCATTAAATATAATGCAGACATACAACTTTTATTCTATCTGGGTTTATTAGTCAAATAAACTCATTGCTACCTGTTATAAAATTCTGGCTAGCTATGTTAATGTCTCATAAAAATTTTCATAAGTAACCCAGATAGGATTTTAGGAACAAGTAAATAAATGTAAGTGTGATAAATGTTTTTAAGTGAAATTTTCAACAATTATGTTTTATGATACATCTACTTAAATTGTTTCCCAAACCTTTTTGGTGATTTACATCCTTAGAGTTCTGCTGGGTTAAATTAACTGATAGGGTACCTGGGTGGCTCAGTTGGTTAAGCGACTGCCTTCGGCTCAGGTCATGATCCTGGAGTCCCTGGATCAAGTCCCACATCGGGCTCCCTGCTCAGCGGGGAGTCTGCTTCTCCCTCTGACCCTCTTCCTTCTCATGCTCTCTCTCATTCTCTCTCTCAAATAAATAAATAATCTTTAAAAAAAAATTAACTGATAAAAACTTACTACCTAGATGATCTCTAAATAAGATAAAATATTGAAACAGTTATTGTCAAACAAGTCTAACTTGACCTCTTACTACTGAGGGAATAAAGATATTTGGGTCTGACAGTAATAATATCTATGCCATCTTGACAAACTGTGCTATGAAGAAATGTACATTTCTGGAAATTGTGAAATGTATTCATAAATTTGCCAATCTAAAGAGTGCTGGTGTGACAGGTTACAGTTGCTTACTGTGGTGGCGAAGGTCAGGCTGCCCCAAGAGGGGCCACTATGACAAAAGTCAAATCGACTCTTAGTCCAGCTAGAAGGACTTTGAAGAGCAGAGGAAATTCTTCCTCCTCAACAGTTATTTTAAATAAATTTACTTAAGAGATGTAAGAAGGCCACTGAGACCTTCTTTTGTCCCCCTGAAAGCAGGAAATATATCTCCCATGTAAAAGGTATCCTCTCTAGACTAAGAAGTAAAAAGACATCCTTATCACCAGAGATAGAGACTTTAAAGTTGAGAAAGCTTTAAAAACAAACCTTGTTACATATTTTTAATCTACTACATCAGCCCAGATTCCACTTAAAATTTCTTACTAATTAAAGCTCCCAAACACCTGTTTTCGTTATCCTATAAATTCCTCACAAATCTATTGTCTCTTTGTCTGAAATGTATAAAACTGTCTGCCTTGGTCCAATTTCATTATTGGGTCCAATTCGTTATTGGGCCTCTGTGCTCCTGTTACTAATAAAATGTAAAAGGTTTTTATTTATCTTTAAAGTACTCTGCCTCAAAAACAAAGATTCTGTTTTATCAAAATAATTTTTGTGCATCACTGTCTTTATCAGGTTTACTTATGAAAACTGAGTTTTCCCTATTAAGAGCTAAAGTTTTTTGTTTGTTTTTTTTTACAAACCTCCTTTGTTTTACAGATCTCGGCTGATTTCAGGAACTATCCATCTAGGCCACTTGTTTTTCCCTTCTCATGCTTTAAATTCTCCACTCTTAATTTTTATTTTCACCAATAAAGAGTGAGTCAGTGAAACCCTAGTCTTCCACCCTTGATGACTGTAAAACCAGAACCCCAGGCATGTGCACTCTCTCTTTCTCTCTATCTCTTTCTCTCTCTCTCTCTCCCCACCAAAAACCTCACTGTGTGACCCAGGTATGCCATGTGCTTTCCAGGATTTATGAGTAATAAACTTTTGTTTCCCCAAAGTTTCCTGATGGTTATTGTTGACGGGCATCTCACAACAGTAGTAAGAAACACAGGCCTGGTCCAGCCACACATTGGTTATTGATAGGCTGGGACCAACACCGGACAATTGGTCAATCAGAAGAGGGGAGAGGATCCTGGGAGTTAGTTCAGCTGAATGCTTTAAATGGCAGGGAATATCTGGATAAAAGGTCAGTGGTCTCCTACTACTGGATCCCTGGATCTGCCTTCTTCCCTCCTTTCTTGTATTCTGATTTTTTTCTTTTGATTTTCTGAGATATGTTCATTGTCTTCCAACAGATTCCCTGGTTTGCTTTTGCTAGTCACAATTGGTTCCTACTGCTCCCAACCAAAAGAATTCTATGAATGATATTACAATTGAGATAACTTGAAGTGAAATAAAAGCACATTCCTTGGAGAATGCATGGAGGAATTAACATTCTGTTTTTCAGTGAAAGCTTGAACCAGTCACGGTGTACTACTCCATCAGAGCACCTAACCACACACAATATTTTAATTGTTTCACTATCAGATCCCCCACAAGACTGTAAGCTTTATGAAGAAATGAAACATTACTGATTTGCACACTAATGAACCCCATGTACTTAGCACAAGGCCTGACATTTAGGAGTTGTGCCAATATTATTGAGTAAAGCAGTTAATGAGATAGACATCTTGTCATCCTTACCATGTTACATTGGCAATTTTGGCTAAGTTCATTTTGTATTAGTACCACATAACTAATATTTTATCTTTATTTATTATAGGGCTTCCATTTATATTGTCTTAACAATTTTCTTCTACTAAACCTTAAACCTAAGTAAATTCCTTTGTTTTATAAGGGTAAATTCATTCTGAACCCATATTGTGAGCATAAGATGGTGGCTTTCCTCAGAAGCTGAGTTTTAAACATGAAAAATTAAGAAAATAAAGTATAGACTAACAAAAAACAAATAATGTAACTTGGAAGGAACTACAAACAGCTTACCCGACAAATTATTCCTTCTGGTCTATTCCTTTATGTGAGAAAGAGGGAAGAAGCCTTTCCATCTGAAGCTCTTGGTCAGTGGAAAATCAGTCTTCTTTTGAAAGGCATCTGGTGTAGCAAATGCAGTTTGCAAAGCATTTGAATCAGTAATCTCACATCATGGGCTTGGCTGAAAGGCATGACCAAGGTTATTGTCTGGTGAGTGGTTTGGATCTGTATTAAAACAGCTGTGGATTGACTGGATCCTGCCTTGCCTATGCATAAATGTCTCTTTCCTTCCAAGATATAACATGTGTAAACATCTGAGCTAAGGATAAGGGTTATGAAAGAGTTCTAGTCAAAGTCCCCTCCCTAGCCAAACTAACAGACAAAACTCACAGGTGTCTGTACGTGGCCCTAATTCTTTGTTTTTCTAGGTCATAGTGCCCCACATTCTCAGAGAATAGAGCACAAGTACAAAATAGATTCTTCTCTAGCCAGACCACAACCCACATCCCAGACGAGCACCGGATAGAGTCCCTTGAGAAACCTGTTACCTTCTGCTCTACCTGGCCAAGAGTCCACCTCGTCACCACACGCCCTCGCCATGGGCACAGCTGCAACTCTCTGACATCCTTACAGCCCCTTTAAAGGCCCAGCCTGACGAAACTCAGGGCCAACATCTCTCTCTTTTTTTTTTTTTTTAAAGATTTTTATTTATTTATTTGACAGAGAGAGAGAGACACAGCGAGAGAGGGAACACAAGCAGGGGGAGTGGGGGAGGGAGAAGCAGGCTCTCGCTGAGCAGAGAGCCCAACGCAGGACTCTGTCCAAGGATCCTGGGATCATGACCTGAGCGGAAGGCAGACGACTGAGCCACCCAGGTGCCCCACCAACCATTTCCTATGTGACATTTTCTATTATTTATTTAATGTGTATTTATACATAATGCTTTCTATCTGCAGATCACTATGCTTTGTGCTTTACATTGGTGAGTTGAAGTAGCCCTCAGGGTATTTGCTGATCTGAGTTGTCTAGAGGCTCAGGTTTTAAGGACAGAACAGAAAAAACAAATAAGGCCTGGAAGCATTCCGGGTAGAGTTAAAATTGAGTCCAGCTCTCCCACCCCCACAAAAAGCTGTGGTCTTTGGAGGCCTATGCCTTCTGTAAAATGATAAATAAGGTAAAATCTGTACATTCAGAAATTGTATCTGACTTAATTTGTGCTGTGAGTGAGGAAAAATTCTCCCTTGAGAATTCGTAAACACAGGCATGATTTGGGGAGCTTTAGGGACTTAATTTAAACTACTTGTATGGCATGGGAAGTGCCAAACTGAGAAATAAATTTGCGGCTGTCCTCATTGGCAGAATTCTGGGTACCTGGCAGAACATTGTCATTAAAGGATTTACACTTAATCTAAGCTCTCAGAAGTCTAAAAGTCAAGCAGATAAAATCAGGCCAAACATGACCTCACATCTCAGAATTATGAAAGTCACAAAATTAAAATGTTTAAATGCTTAAAGAAGTAGAAATAAAAATGAATCAATTAACCAGATATTTTGCTTCCAAATATTGGTAAACAAATAGAAGTTGTAGAAAAAAATGCAATGATTGAATTTAAACATTCAATGTGCTTTAAATAATGGACTACATGTAGCTTATAAGAAAATTGGGGAACTGGAAGACAGATCCAAATTAACTTCCTAAAAAATTGCACACAAAAATAAAGAACAAATATGAGCCAGATTAAGACACATGAAGGATAAAATGAGAAAAAATACATGTATGTATATTCACATACATACGTGTGTGTGTACATATATAATATACATATACACACACATATATGTATGTATTTATATGGTGTTCCAGAAGAAAGAAACAAATAGAAAAAAGTAGAGGCAATATTTCAAAAGATAATAGTTAATAAATGTTTAAAATTAATTTATAATTAATAAAGGATAAATCCTCATTATCAGAATAAACAAGGGAAAATTCTTCCACAACATATCATAGGAAAAATAAAGAAAAGCAAAGACAAAGAGATGATATTAAAAGCAGTCAGAAGAAAAAGATTACCTACAAAGAAATAATTAGATTCACTACAGACTTCTCAATCTCAACAATGGAAACCAGAACATTTCAAAGTACTAATACAGGTTGATTTCAACCTATCATTATATACACAGATAAATTATTATTCAGGGATATGAACAAAATAAAAACATATTAGAACAACAACAAAAATAGACTCATTCTCCTCCAATAAACTCTCAATAAAGGAAATTCCAAAGTATATTTCAAAAAAGAGAAAACAGTCCCAGAAAAATGAGAAGGAATAATGATGAAGAAATTGATAAAAATAAAGAAGAGGATAAATTTTTCTTAAGAATTTGCATAAAACAATAATATTAATGTCTACCTCTGGGAGCAAGAAAAGAAGATCTAACAAAAAATAGTGGACAATTACATAGTAAGATGGAATTAATCAGAACTATGTGTAATATTTATTATAATTTTCAAAGGAAAAACCAAGAGAAATAGAATTTATAATTTCCAAGTCAGTGTGAGGGGCATGGAGAGACAGTAGAAGTGTTTTTAAAAACTACAGTAATCCAAAAGAAATTCAGAATGGTGAAAAAAGAGAAACATAAAAATCAAGATATACAGAAAGGAGAAAATAGGAAAAATTTAATATGAAAACTAGTTAAGGACAGAACAAGAAAGGAAATCTTCTGGCCTTTCCTGAGTCATAGATGCAAAAATCACTGTAGAAGTATCAGGAAACTGGGGCACCTGGGTGGCTCAGTGGGTTAAGCGGCTGCCTTTAGCTTGGGTCATGATCCCAAGGTCCTGGGATCAAGCCCCTTGTCTGGCTCCTTGCTCAGCAGGGAGTCTGCTTCTCCCTCTCCACCTGCTTGTGTGTTCTCTCTCTCTCTCTCTCAAATAAATAAAATCTTTTTTTTTTTTCCAAAGTTAGAACAGGGTGATTTTATTTTTCGGATTCAGGCTAATAATTAACTTAATAGTAACTACCAACACAACAGTAATAGCTACCACTTTTAGAGCCAAAACAATATTCTAAGCATTAACCTGAACATGTACATGTGCACATACACATGCATACATGCACACATACATATACACGCACACTCATGTAAACCTCCCAACAAATACATGAAGCAGGTACTGTTGTTTTTTCTATCTTACAGATGAGGTTACTAAGACACAAATGAGTTAAGAGACTTGCCCAAGTTTACACAGCTGTCAGAGGCAGGGTTCACATCAGTTACTCTGGCTGTAGTGTCTTCCCCATTCATCTTTAGTTTAAAATTGCTCTATAATAATTTTTCCTTTATCCTGAGAAACATGCTTCAGTGAATATTTTCAAGACAGAAGTGCCATTACATCTGGCATTAAATATAATTTAATCTCGCAGTCTCGAAAACCTTTGAGCCTTTCATAAGGCAGCTTCCATTTCTGTTGTTAAGACCCACTCCTAAAACCACCAATACGTATATGCCCTTTGACCCAGCAAACCTATTTCTACAAATACATCCTGAGAATAATATCTTTCTGTGATGCTATTCAAAGAATTGCTTATAATAGCAAATAATCATAAAAATCTATAATTGCATAGAACGGTAAGAAATAGGTTAATAATTTCAGTTATAGTCATGTCATAGAATACTAGGCAGCCATTACAAATACCTTCTAAAGCATACTTAATGAAATGTGAAATTCAAACAAATAAATAAAATCTTAAAAAAAAAAGAAGTACCAGGAAACTGAATTAATGATGCATTTAAAAAGTATTCATCATGATCAAATTTGATTAATCTCAGGCAGGAATGCAAGAACACTTTAGCATTTGAAAGTTTACTATGAGTTCAGCATGTTAATATATTGAAGGAGAAAAGTTGTCTGATCATCTCATTAAATGGAGAAGAAAGCATTAGTAAAATTCGGCATTTACTATCACAATTCATAGCAACTTAGGAATAGGAGAAAACTTCTTTACTCGTAAAAGGAATCTACCATAAACTTACGGAAATTTACCACACCTGCTAGCGAAATGTCTGGTTAAATCACATTAAGATAGATCAGGGTTGAGACAACAATGCTCACTATCATCAGCGTATTGAATAACATAAAGAAAACCATAGGAATCAAAGAAAGAGAGACAAAATTAACCAAATCATCGTGTTTGAAAATAATGTTTGTATAAAGAAAAGAATCCATAGAAAAGTATCTGATTTAATCAGATAAAAGCACAGTAACTGGATACGAAATTATATATATATATATATTTATATATATATATCTCCATTAAAAAGACATATAGCATTCATAACACTGAAAAAATAAAAATACCAAAGAGAAATAAATATAATAAAATGAATTTTAAAAAAAACCTAATAAAATGAATGTATAACCTTAGTGGAGAAAATAAGAACACTTTATTGGAAGATATTAAAGAAATAGATCAAGTACATGCAGAAGAGACTCTGATACAGTAAAAATGTTTATTTTATTTTCAAGTAAACTCTACCCCCAACATGGGGCTTGAACTCACGACCCTGAGATCAAGAGTTGCATGCTCTACCGACTGAGCGGGCCAGGCATTCCAGTAAAGATGTTTATTATCATATCTTAACCTATACATTTAGTGAACTCCTTTCAAAATCATATCCAAGTTTGTTATGCAACTTGACAAAATGGCTTGAAAATGTATATACAGCAGCTAATGGCCAAGAACAGCTACAACAAATTTGAAAAAGAACAGGATTGAAGGATTTGCCCAAATATAAACAATGCTTATTATAAAACAATAATAATTGAAATATTCTGTGGGCTCAGAAGGAAACAAAAGACCAGAGGAACAGGATAGTAAGCCTAGAAACAGAACCACACATAAACAGAAAGTTCTTAAATGACAAATGTCATTTCTAATCGACAGAGACAATACGGACCATCTAATAAATGGTGCTATATAATTGGTTATAAATATGGAAAAATAAGCTATATCCATATGTCATACCATACACAAAAATCAGTATCATATTAGAACTCCTAAACATGATAAGGAAATGTGTAAGAATTATGACTTTGGGACAAAAAAAAAAAAGAACAAATAAGGAAGTTTGGCTTATTTAAGGAGTTAAAAAATAAACCACATACAGGGACAAGATATCTGCAGCAGAAGAGGAGTCCAGCTCCTGGTTAAAACCCTATGTGTGATTTTTCAGGCCTGACAAAGGCTCTTCCCGACAGGCCTCATGGAGAAAACTGCCTTCCCCATACCAGATGTATGCAGAACTGTGCATCGTGGCCTCAGTGGCCTCCAAAGGGAGCTGCAGTTGAGCTCTCAGGCCCCGCTGGGTGGTGCTCTTTGAATATCTGCTTTCATTCCTAGTTCTCTGTATCTGAGGCCTTGGGTGGAGTTCTTCGGGTACCTCTGCTGAGACCACCTTGTCAGGGAGAGGAGGGGAAACCGAGAAGACACTTGTCTCCACCCTGCCTTGTACTTTGCTACTCCTAGCCCTTCCCCCTAAGCCTCTGCCCATCCAAGGTTCATAAAACTGATGGAGTCTTTTGTTTGGTTCTCCCTCCACGGGAAGACAACTCTCATGTCTAGGCTGATCTATCTGACCCTTAACTGATGCACCTTTCCACGGGGCAAAACAGAAGGGAAGTAAGGAGTCAGCGCTTTCTCTAGTTGTCACCTCTTGCTCATACCATGGCAGTAAGTCATTAAATGCCCATCTTTCTCATTTTGGGGTTCTTGTTTTAACTGGCTACTCTGATACATGATAGCTCAGCTCACTCTCCTAGCTCTGTTGAGCTCCTGACAATACATAATTGATAAATGGTTAATACCCAGAATATAAAATGTTTTCCTACAAATCAATAAAAGAAAAAATTTAGGACATGGGGAAAGAATACAGATAGACTGTTCACAGAAAGGAGAAGAATGGGCCATAAGCACATCAAAGATGCTTAAATTTTTCACACCTATGAGATAGACAAAAGTTGGAATTTGATAATGTAAAGTGTTGGCAAGGATATGAATAAATAAGAACCCCAATATGCTGGTGGTTGAAGTGCAAATTTGTACTCTGACTTTGGAGGACAAGAATCCTAACTGGTACAAGGTACAACATATGCACCAACCCACATCATGAATCTTGTAAAAAGTGTACTCTCCGTTATGTGGCATTTTGGAGGAGTCATTTATGATTAATCAAAAGAAAACATGATAAATGCTAGGCTTGTGCTGCCAGGAAATTTTTTTTTAAAGATTTTATTTATCCATTTGTCAGAAAGAGAAAGAGAGAGAGAGCACAAGCAGGGGAAGTGGCAAGCACAAGGAGAAGCAGGCTCCCCACTGAGCAAGGAGCCTGATGCTGGACTCAATCCCAGGACCCTGGAATCATGACCTGAGCGGGAGGCAGATGCCCAACCCACCGAGCCACCCAGGCATCCCACTGCCAGGAAATCTTATCACTCCTTGTTTGTTTAGGTTTTATTTTATTTTTTCTCTTCCACGTAAGGCATTGTGGTCATCAGTTTAATTTGCTAGAAAACCCCATTAATGTTACTATGCTTAAACTTTGTTTAAATCTAAGTAGAGGTAATCAGAGATTTTTTATATTTTATTGTAATTTTAAAGAAACCTAAAATTATTGCTCAGAACTCTTTATCTTTTAATAAAGACCATCCTAAAATCATCTACATGTTTAGAGTCACCATTAGTTTTTTAAATTTATCATAAAAACATGCTTCTTAGATACGGATTTCAAATTTGTTCATCAATATATCACCTAACTTGGGCGCCTGGGTGGCTCAGATGGTTAAGCGTCTGCCTTCGGCTCAGGTCATGATCCCAGGGTCCTGGGATCGAGTCCCGCATCGGGCTCTCTGCTCCTTGGGAGCCTGCTTCTCCCTCTGCCTCTCTCTCTCTGTCTCTCATGAATAAATAAATAAAATCTTTAAAGAAAAAAAAAAAAATATATCACCTAACTTTTGGTGTTCCAGTTTTCAGAGTGTGGGAATGAGCATTACAAGTCTAATAAAAAATACTTTAATTCCTACTGAATAGAATGAAATTTGAGCTACAAAGAATCTATATCAGAGTTTTTTCTAATTTTTTTTATAAACACCTCAGATAGGTTTTTCATAAACAATATACTAGATGGATATAATTTTAAAAACAGAATTGATGATATAATTAGCAAGGAGGAAAGAATTCAAGGAAATTGCATTTAATAGGATGAAGGCAGTCATTTTTTTATTGATAAAATTTACAAGGAACAGCATGTGTGTTTATCAGTTAGGGAGTAATCTGAATGTATTAAAAATATTGCATCGAAATATATGATATCAAAACTATTTTTTTAAGATTTTATTTATTTATTTGACAGAAAGAGAGAGAGCACAAGCAGGGGATGGAACAGAGGGAGAGGGAGAAACAGACTCTTCGCTGAGTAGGGAGCCCGACGTGGGACTCAATCCCAGGACCCTGAGATCATGACCTTAGTGGAAGGCAGATGCTTAACTAACTGAGCCACCCAGGGGCTGTCCCCAAAACAAACAAACAACAAAACCTCAAAACTATTTTAATTGAAAGGAAAACCACCCGAAACACTATATTAATGAAAATATAAACATACTTTTCAGTCCTTGATAGACAAAGTAGGCAGAAATTATACCTCTAGATAATCTTATGATATAATTAATAAAATTTATTAATTTCCACAAATTTGTACCCTATAAATGGTACAACTTATTTCTTAATAACAATGGAAAATTTACAAAAATTGATCATTGGGCCACAAAAGAAGTTTCAAATTACAAAAAATATTAATGGCATAGACCATATTCTCTGAATATAATGTAATAAAACCAATGTAATAATAAAAGTATGAACAGGGCACCTGGGTGGCTCAGTTGGTTAAGCGACTGCCTTCGGCTCAGGTCATGATCCTGGAGTCCCGGGATTGAGTCCCGCATCGGGCTCCCTGCTCAGCGGGGAGTCTGCTTCTCCCTCTGACCCTCCCCCCTCTCATGTGCTCTCTCTCATTCTCTCTCTCTCAAATAAATAAATAAAATCTTTAAAAAAAAAAGTATGAACAAAAAAATCACTTAAAAATTTAAAACTCAGGGGGATTTCATCACATTTTCATCCAAGAAGAAATCATACTTGCACTTAAAAATTAAAGCAGTGATTCTTTATAAACATACATTCTTAAACCGCTAAATAAAAATTAAGCAAAATTAATTCGGTCATATACCAAAAGTAATACAGTTATTTTAAGTGGTTCTAATTAAGAAATACTAGAATAGTTTAATATCAGAATATATATTCATATAATTAACTCAATCAATAAGTCAAAGCCAAAAATATATAATTATCTCACTAGAAACCAAAACAAAATTCAATAAAGTTTAATATCCATTCCTGCTGAAAGTCTCTGCACAATTAAAAGTTATTTTTTGTCCATATTTATTAATATCTATATAGCATTCCCATTTCTGGTACTGGCAAATTATTTTATTGTAGACTACTCCTCTTACCAAGAACAGCTAGAAAGCTGATTAAAATTCCAAAGTGCATCAGATGCGTACTACAACAATACTGCTGAGTTATTTGGCTCTGAGCTAGGAGGTGAGCTCCTCTGAATTCCGTTCTGAATCCCACCTGGATACTCTTGCATGATGGTTCCAAGTGTTTCTATTCAAACAAGAGGAAATGGAAGGCATGTATTTCATTGAAATAAAGCAGTGCACACTTCTTTCCCTCCATCACTGTGCTCAAGAGAGGGGCAAGAAAAACGTTTACCCCATGATCTGAAGCCATTTGAGGATGCAAGAATAACCCAAGCCTGCCACACAGATCAGAAACAGATCATGTCACAAGTCCCATATGATGGAAATCAATATTCACTACTGTCAGAAGTACATTAAAAAACAAAACAAAACAAAACTACTTAAATAGTCCAGAAAAAACATCTGGAAAGTTTCCTCTGATCTGGCTAAAATGCACACTATATCCAAATTTCTTTCTTTTTTACCTTTAGGCATTGCTACATAAACCTGCCAGTGTTATTAATGCCTCTTCCTCTGTTATTCCTTGCTTTACTAAATATGGGAAGATCAGAGAAGCAGGTCCTTAAAAGAAGCAAGTGTTATTGCTTTTGAAGGAGGAACAGCTCATGTTTTCCCTTTTCTAATGCTTAGGGTGCTGCAGGCCTTCCACAGGGGAATATGTGCAAAAAAAAAAAAAAAAAAAAAAAAAAAAAAAAGCTAGGTCTATTGAATGTTCAAAAAAACTAATCTATAGAACAGAAATATACTTTCCCCAAATCTTAGGAAATATTTGGTGCTAATAAAGAGCTCTCAAAATCTGTGTTGATAGTAGACTGAAATCTTCACACTGTTTAACTGTGTCCTTTGTCTTCCTAAACCATTTCAGTATGTAAAGTTTTTAAGTTATTTATGTTTTCCTCACATCATTGTCTTTCATGTCCAAAGGCCATAAATAAGTTGGAAATGACAAGTGTAGATGAATTCAGAAGTTCTATATTTGTCATCTTCACACAGACTGTCTAATTGGTGGACCCAAATGTTGTTTGTACCCCTGCCCCCAACACACTGTAGGCTGTCCTTACCTGTGCTCCTTTTTCTCGCTCATGGTTCTGAGGCAAGGGGGACTGGTGCCTCTTTGTTTTCTCATAACAGTTCTGTACACTTCTTTCAGTGTACAGTACCCTGGCAAGTAACAGTTTTTAAATTTATTCTTTTTTTTCTTCTTTCTTCCTTCCTTCCCTCCCTTCCCTTCCCTTTTCCCCTCCCTTCCCTTTTCCCTTCCCTTCCCTTTTCCCCTCCCTTCCCTTTTCCCCTCCCTTCCCTTT